>NC_133309.1:7789503-7927168 GCF_012295235.1 Primulina huaijiensis
TCTCCGGTCTCCTGATATCCTGGAGTACCTGTCATTGTCCACATACAAAGACAACAACAGCCCCATCTGGGGTGAGCAAAGCTCAGTCTGAAGCAACCACAATATATACCACAGATATCTAAACAATGATATATGATATGCAATGCATGTATGTCGTGGAGGTATCAGGTCAAATGCCCATCCACTGAGCACATGTCAGAATCAAACGAATCGCTATCAAATCAATGCTCGAGCTGGCACACCGGCCTCAATCAGGGATAATCGTATGATAGCGTCGACAAAGCGCCATCAAATCCCAAATCTCAATCAAATCAGCGGGGCCACTAATGTCTATGCTTTAAGGGCCACATAATGCCAAACATAGCATCGTGTTCACAAACCCCAGAATCAAATCAAATCATATCAGGGTATCCAAGGATCATAGCTCAACGTGCATGTCATGTATGCCAAATCAACTCAACACACAAGGCATATAGACATTTAATCTCAATCCAATCAATCAAGCATATATCATATAATACAGATACCTGTCGTATGTTACCCGGTCGCAACATACCTCAATTCTTCGTTTCCAATTGATGTAGCTTGAAGATTTCGGTATAATAATCTATCTACATCAATAACATATTCATTTCAATCAATAACATCATTCAAAATCAACAATATAAGTTTCAAATATCTTTTGAAACTTTGAACTTTCATATCAAATTGAAATCATAACATAATTCAATTCCGACTTCGAATACGAATTTCTTGTCGGTTATTCTATCGCATATATTGAAATTGCCTTCAAATACGTGTTATTCCAGCACTTTAATATTTAGAGCTGCTGAAACCAAAAGAATCTTACCTCAAAAGGAAGCTCTCGACGCGAGGATTCCGAATATATAATTTGTTTCGTGTTTGGATAACGTTTCGAGGTGCTTTCGTACGATAGAAATCGAATTCCCAACTTTGTCTCTCAAACCGTCGAAGGAAGAAGAAGATATATACTGAAAATCTGATCTTTATCATTGCTTAAATAATATTCCAGAGAAACTCGCGCATATGCGCGCCGTGTGCTGCCCGTGCGCACAGGTCTGCGCAGATGCGCGTCTTGTTCTGTCCAAAACGCTATATTAGGTTCCGAATTTGCAAAGGTGGTCAACATGAAAGTTGTATCTCTATGTCTTGACTTTCATTTGCCACCAACCTCACTCAATTTGGATATCGTATGCGAGAGTTATGCACATTCCCCCAAAATGTGTCATCGTAGAAACTGCAACGCACATGATACATTTCGGGGTGATTTTGCCCATATTTCCAAATGGATTTAGACAAAACTCAAAACATGTAAGTTTTAGTACTATGTCTTAGCTTTCTAATGAAATTGGCCTCATGTCATTTGGACCAATACTCAGGTAATTATGCTAAAAACCGTAACATGTGTCATTTTTCTGTTGCGGTTCAGCACACGTTTCAAACACAAATCAATTTCTAATACAATCTTTCATCCTCACCATCTATTTTCTCACTCTCATTGTCATGATATACATCATATACATAATCACATGACAATTTCATGCATTATCGATAATCAACATAAGATTTACGATAATACGATACACGGTCCTTACATTTCTCTCCCACTTAAAAGATTTCGTCCTCGAAATCTCAAATGTCCATATATACAAACCATTGGTAAACATATCATACGTCACCAGTTATAGTACATTTCAAAACTAAAATCAGTAAATGGATCATTATACATTGAATACAATGGAACAGGAGGAATAGAATCAAACAAGTGTGGATATGATTCTCGCATCTTGCTTTCCAATTCCCACGTTGACTCCTCCACACCATGTCGTGTCCATTGCACTCGAACCAACAGAATCGATTTGTTGCGCAATATCTTCTCCTTTCGATCCATAATGCAAACAGGTTGTTCAACATAGGAAAGAGAAGGATCAAGTTCAACCTCATCAGGTGCAAGTACATGCGATGGATCTGGTTCATACTTTCTCAACATAGAAACATGAAACAAATCATGAATGGCAGATAAAGCTGGTGGCAATGCCAACCGATAAGCAAGATCCCCAATTCGATCAAGGATCTCGTATGGACCAACATATCGAGGAGATAACTTCCCTCGTATGCCAAATCGAACGGTGCCTCGGAAGGGAGATATTTTCAGAAACACTTTATCACCTTTCTGGAATTCCACGGGTCGTCTTCGTTTATTCGCATAACTCGTTTGACGATCCTGAGCGGCTTTCATCCGCTGTCGAATCAACTGAACCTTATCATTCATTTCCTGTATCATTTCAGGTCCAGTCAATTGTCTTTCACCAATTTCATCCCCGAATAACGGTGACCTACATCGTCTCCCGTATAAGGCTTCAAACGGTGCCATACAAATACTCTTTTGAAAGCTATTATTATAAGAAAATTCCACCAATGGTAAAGCATCTTGCCATCCCATTCTGAAATCCATCACAATCGCACGCAACATATCCTCTAACGTTTGAATTGCACGCTCAGTCTGGCCATCAGTTTGAGGATGATAAGCAGTACTCATAGCCAAACGCGTACCCATCGCTTCCTGAAAACTACCCCAGAATTTAGAAGCAAACCTGGGATCACGATCAGATACAATTGAGACTGGCACACCGTGCAGTCTCAAAACATTCTCAATGTATAAACGGGCCATTCTCTTATAAGGATAAGTCCGTTCATACGGAATAAAGTGTGCAGATTTCGGAAGCCGATCAATAATGACCCAAATAGCATCACAGCCCTTGGGTGAACGAGGTAAATAAGTCACAAAGTCCATAGCAATATGTTCCCAATTCCATTTCGGGATTTCAAAACTATGGAGTAACCCTCCAGGTTTCATTCTCTCGGCTTTTACTTGGTGGCAGACAAGACATTTCGAAATAAATTCAGCGATGTCCTTCTTCATACGTCTCCACCAGAATTGGGGTCTCAATGTGAAATACATCTTTCGACCTCCAGGGTGAATACTGTATTTACTACAATGTGCTTCACGAAGAAGGGCAGATTTCAACTCAGACTCATTCGGGACTACCAGCCGACTATTAAGTCGTAAAGAACCATCAGAAGAAATCTGAAATCCAGACTGATGTCCTGCAGATACAAGTTCTTTCGACTTTTGGATCTGAGCATCGCTTCGTTGGGCCTTTCGTATTTTCGACAACAAGTTCGGCTCAAGGTGCAATGCTGAGACAGTGACAGAATTCCAATTCGAGTGAAAAATCCAACCAGAAGTAGATATATCCTCATGTACCTTGGCGACACTGACAGAAGCTAACACAGAATCATGCACCTTACGACTAAGGGCATCCGCAGTAACATTCATTGATCCAGGGTGATATTGAATTTCACAATCAAAATCTTTCAGGAGATCCATCCACCTGCGTTGCCTCATGTTCAAATCCGATTGAGAAAAGAGATATTTCATACTCTTGTGATCTGAATAAATAACAAACTTTTCTCCATACAAATAATGGCGCCAAATCTTCAGAGCAAATACAATGGCGGCCAATTCAAGATCATGAACAGGATAACGTGTTTCATGAGATTTCAATTGACGAGACGCATAAGCAATCACTTTGCCATGTTGCATCAGAACACAACCCAAACCTTTACCAGACGCATCTGTACACACTACAAATCCTCCGGTACCTGAGGGAATAGTAAGCACAGGTTCTGTGGTCAATCTCGTCTTCAATTCAAGAAAACTAGCTTCACATTCATCTGACCAAATGAATCGCTGATTGTCAGTTGAGTAATAGGTTTAGCTATTTTCGAAAATCCTTCAATAAAACGACGATAATAACCAGCTAAACCCATGAAGCTACGTATCTCAGGAACATTCGTAGGTCTCGGCCAATTCAATACAGCTTCAACCTTAACAGGATCAACAGATATGCAATGTCTCGAAATGACGTGGCCTAAAAATACTACTCTATCCATCCAGAATTCGCATTTGGACAATTTAGCATATAAATGGCCATTGCGAAGAGTTTGAAGTACCAGTCTCAGATGTTCAGCATGCTCCTTTTTCGATTTCGAATAGACAAGAATATCATCGATAAATACAATAACGAATCGGTCAAGATAATCACGAAAGACACGATTCATTAAATCCATAAAGATAGCAGGAGCATTCGTGAGACCGAAAGGCATAACCAAGAATTCATAGTGGCCATACCTGGTACGAAAAGCAGTTTTAGGCACATCTTCTTCTCGAACACGTACTTGATGATACCCAGATCGAAGATCAATCTTCTAGTATACAGAAGTACCCTGAAGCTGATCAAAGAGATCATCAATACGAGGAAGTGGGTACTTGTTTTTCACAGTAGCCCGATTCAATTGCCTATAATCGATACACATTCGCATAGTACCATCTTTCTTTCGAACAAATAAAACTGGAGCTCCCCAAGGTGATACACTCGGTCGAATATGTCCTTTGTCGAGAAGATCCTGTAATTGTTCTTTTAATTCTTTCAATTCCAGAGGTGCCATGCGATAAGGAGCTTTAGATATAGGCGCAGTTCCCGGTACAAGATCAATATTAAACTCAACTTCTCGATGAGGCGGAAAATCAAGAATCTCATCGGGAAATACATCTGGGAATTCTTTCGCAACAAGAATATCAGATAAAGATGGTTCCTTTTTCGAGACATCAACAGCGTAGATAAGATAACCTTCATCTCCGCTAGTCAAAAATCGAGACATTTCCAGAGAGGATACCAAAGGAATTTTGGCTTGAGAACCCTTGCCATAAAAATTCCATTTGGGTCCATCAACAGGTCGAAATCGAACCACTCCATGAAAACAATCGACAGTAGCTCGATTTGTTGTCAAGATATCCATGCCAACAATACAATCAAAGTCGTGCATTGGGAGGACAATCAAATTCAAGAACATCACATTATCCACATATATCAATACACAGTTATGCACAACTTGCTCAGATAGAATAATCTTTCCTGCTGGCGTGGCTATCGACAGTGTATCATACAACAGAGTACACATAATATCATGCGATGCAACAAATGCATGAGATATGAATGAGTGAGATGCTCCTGTATCAAATAAAACACGTGCAGGATAATCGCAAAGCATGCAAATACCTGCAATCACACCACCAGAAGCTTCTTTCGCCTGATCCTCGGTCATAGCATACACTCGAACTTGAGGAGGGACTTGGGCACTCTGACCACTCGGTCCTCGATATCGTGGAACATTCGACTGCTGAAAAGAGGGAACAAGAACAGTAGGTCTCATCATACTGGGGCCACCTCTAAATCCTGGCTGGGTTTGGGCAGAAGTCGTACCCCTATTCGAACATACAAGAGAGAAATGGCTTTCCTGTCCACAATGATAACAAGTACCAAACATACCTCGACACTGCTCGATAGTATGTTTGCCTCCATAGTAACTACAATAAGGATCAATCACGGGACTCCCTCTCTGGGATCCACTCGAACTCGAAGAAGACGAAGAAACAGAACCAGTCTTCTTGAACTTCTTACCCCTTGGACGCAATGCAGGCTGCTGAGCTGACACTGGTGGTGGAGGAGTATACTGTGGACCTCCTCGCCTGAGACCAAACTCAGCTGCCTTGACTCGTTCCACTGCCTCTGCGTAGCTGGTAGGCAAACCAGAAACAACATAAGTATATATAGCAGGATGTAAGCCATTTACAAACCTATTATATTTCGCCCTTGCATTCCCAGCTACGTGAGGTGCATATTTCAACAGAGTAGAAAATTTAGAAGCATATTCCGCAACAGTCATCGTTCTCTGATGCAGACTATTGAATTCATTCTCTTGGGCAGTGTAATAAGAAGGAGGGGAATACTGCTCCAAAAACTGGGCCTTGAAGACATCCCATGTGACTTCTATCCCGGCCTCTTTCAATCCAATCTCAGCGGCTTCCAACCAAGATTTTGCTCGGTCTTTCAATTGATACAAAGCAAGTTTCAGTCTCCGAGCCTTGGAATATTCAACGATATTAAACAAGTGCTCGATATCTTTCAACCAGGCCTCTGCTCTTTCTGCACTCTCAGTGCCAAAGAACCTCGGTGGTTTTAAATCCTGGAATCGAGCCATTACCACATCCATGGACAACCCTTCCAATTGTCCAACTATTCTCTCAGTACTGCTACTCGCAGTTTCATTTGTGGGATCCATCTACAAATCAAATGACGAATATCACATTTCATATCAATTTCACATCAGCACCATATCATATCATCAATCTCATCAGATACTTACTCAAATCAAATCAAGTAAGAACAAGTAATGTTAGAGTAGGTGCACGTCGAGCCAAGTGTTGGCCGAGTGTTCACAATGAAACTCTATGTATAAGCAATTTTTATTTTAATAATATTTGAAATTATTGTTTTGGCACATCTTTATCTATATACCCATGCTAGTTGCATAGATAAAGCCCTTGAATATACAAATAGTAGAAAGAATATGAGATGCTCATATGATGAGTATCATGAAACTCATATTTGGAATACTGTATATTCTAAACGGTTCCTAGTCGATTCAGCCGCCGCTAAGAAGGATATAGGCCGCTCGAGCTTGAGACTAGTATCTGCGATGTGAGTACCATGTTTCATTGGTAGGGGACATTGTGATGTCCGAGCATGCAGATAGGTGCTCCTGGTAGAGTGCACTGAACAACCCTCCATTAAAGGACTTTCCAAGTGGTTCTCACTTATCGAGTGGAAAAGTCCTAGTTTATGGTTGTACACCATTAGTCCTTATGACCCGGGACAACATTGAGACTCTATGTGCTAGAATTACACTTTGACTTGTTTACCGACTCTCATGGGGTCATCAGGTGGCAAGGTTGGGTGTTCTGTCGAAACATATAGGAGTCGATGCATTGTAGTCGGGGATTCACCGCTTACCTACGGGTATGGATATCCTATGTGTTTTTCATGTATATGTAGTTTGAAATCTCTGATCAGAGTATGGTGGTAATTATGAAAGGGGTTTCATAGATTACACCATCGATGCAACTACGACATGACACATAGTATCGATTCATTGACAACTCTCGATAAACCAATGGTTGTCGAATCGGTCGGGATATATGAGTTGAAGGGACCGTACTGTACGCTAACCATAATTGAATGGTTCTTGCAGGCACTATCATTTGATACCTAGGGAATCATGTAAGCGATGCTGCTAGGCGTTTAACATGATTGGTTGGGTACTATCAGACTTGAGTTCTGACGTTCTTATTATCAAGGAGTTGATAAATAAGAATGGAGCAATTGGGGTATGCTCATATAAGGACATGTTTAGTCCGAATCACATGGAGATGTGAACCCACGGCTAGTTGTATCAATGAACCATTGAGGGCCACACAAGTACTAGCTTTCTAGATCCCGTTGAGAAGTAAAATAGTTCAATGTGTTGAACGGCTTATAAAGGAGTTTATAAGCGTAAGGAAAATTAGAAGTATGACTTCTATAAAGGAGAAAATAGTTCAATGTGTTGAACGGCTTATAAATGAGTTTATAGGCGTAAGGAAAAATAGAAGTATGACTTCTATGAGAGAAATGTAATTTTAATTTATGAATGTGTTCTTAAATTAAAATTTGGCCAAATAAATAATGTATTTGAAAATTGTGATTTTCATAAACATTATTATGGACTAAATTAAATTAATTCAAGTGTTGAATTAATTAAACACTAGTGGACCTAGTAGAGTCCAAATAATTAAATTAATTCAAGTGTTGAATTGATTAAATCATATTGAGTCTTGTAGAGCTCAATTTAAATAAATTATTTAACTAGTGGACTTGAGTAAATTCAAGTAATGTTTAATTAGTCTCAAAAATGTTTGAGATAATTAAATTAAGTCCATGGGTTTTTAATTTGTTAAAAACCATATAATATTTGCATGTATGGGAGGTGAAAGGTTGGGAGACAACTTTTTGTATAACCAAGGCTTGGCATGCAACTTTTTTACTTTAACTTTTCCCACAACCAAAAAAATGTCTCTCCTTCTCTCCTAGCATGAATAGTGGCCGAAAATACTATTCATTCTCTCCATTTTTGTTCTTCAATGGTTGGAGAAAACAGTCACTTCTCAAAGAAAAATCCTCATATTTTTCTAGTGCAAAATATGAGGGGATCTACCTAGTTGGCGGTGGGCTTTATTTTAGAGCAAGGAGTGCTCTTTGGAGGCTTGTAGAAGTTCTTGCCATACAAGAGCTAAGGTGTTTACACTTTAGTTGGAGCCATACATCAATCCTTGTGATTGATAGGTACATTTCTTAACACACTATGAATGTCATTTTGTGTTTATTGTATTTGCTACACAAGAATGTGGGTGGCCGAAAATTTTATGCTAAAATCAAAATTTTTGTGCTTCCGTTGCGTTTCCGGTCACCGTAACCGATCCCCTTTCAAGAAATACAAATAAATCAAAAACAAACGCACAATTCATTTGTGCCTATTCAAGTGTACAAAAGACTCAATCGAGCATTCCCAGCTATGCTCTGATACCACTCCGTGTGGGGCCCTTAGCTCCTAATCGTTATTACAATGCAATTTGATTAGGGTTAATTAATCACAGCGGAAAACGGGTTTAAAATTTCTTTACAATGAGCCCAAAATATATTATTTGAATACTAAAAATAGTATTTCATCTCACAACATAAAACATGCCCACACATAATCAAAACAACTCATACAACAACAAATCATATCCTCGGGACATACTTCGGTATATAGATACATATACATATATACTGGAAAACAACCACTAAACCTCAAATCAGACTATGACTCCCTCCAGAAGCCCCCTCTCCGGTCTCCTGATATTCTGGAGTACCTGTCATTGTCAACATACAAAGACAACAACAGCCCCATCTGGGGTGAGCAAAGCTCAGTCTGAAGCAACCACAATATATACCACAGATATCTAAACAATGATATATGATATGCAATGCATGTATGTCGTGGAGGTATCAGGTCAAATGCCCATCCACTGAGCACATGTCAGAATCAAACGAATCGCTATCAAATCAATGCTCGAGCTGGCACACCGGCCTCAATCAGGGATAATCGTATGATAGCGTCGACAAAGCGCCATCAAATCCCAAATCTCAATCAAATCTGCGGGACCACTAATGTCTATGCTTTAAGGGCCACATAATGCCAAACATAGCATCGTGTTCACAAACCCCAAAATCAAATCAAATCATATCAGGGTATCCAAGGATCATAGCTCAACGTGCATGTCATGTATGCCAAATCAACTCAACACACAAGGCATATAGACATGTAATCTCAATCCAATCAATCAAACATATATCATATAATACAGATACCTGTCGTATGTTACCCGGTCGCAACATACCTCAATTCTTCGTTTCCAATTGATGTAGCTTGAAGATTTCGGTATAATAATGTATCTACATCAATAACATATTCATTTCAATCAATAACATCATTCAAAATCAACAATATAAGTTTCAAATATCTTTTGAAACTTTGAAATTTCATATCAAATTGAAATCATAACATAATTCAATTCCGACTTCGAATACGAATTTCTTGTTGGTTATTCTATCGCATATATTGAAATCGCCTTCAAATACATGATATTCCAGCACTTTAATATTTAGAGCTGCTGAAACCAAAAGAATCTTACCTCAAAAGGAAGCTCTCGACGCGAGGATTCCGAATATATAATTTGTTTCGTGTTTGGATAACGTTTCGAGGTGCTTTCGTACGATAGAAATCGAATTCCCAACTTTTTCTCTCAAACCGTCGAAGGAAGAAGAAGATATATACTGAAAACCGTCGCCGGAACTCGCGTATATGCGCGCCATGTGCTGCCCGTGCGCGCAGGTCTGCGCAGATGCGCGTCTTGTTCTGTCCAAAACGCTATTTTAGGTTCCGAATTTGCAAACGTTGTCAACATTAAAGTTGTAGCTCTATGTCTTGTCTTTCATTTTCCAGAAACCTCACTAAATTTGGATATCGTATGCAAGAGTTATGCTCATTCCCCCAAAATGTGTCATTGCAGGAACTGCAACGCACATGATACACTTTGGGGTGATTTTGCCCATATTTTCAAATAGATTTAGACAAAACTCAAAACATGAAAGTTTTAGTACTATGTCTTAGCTTTCCAATGAAATTGGCCTCATGTCATTTGGACCAATACGCAGGTAATTATGCTAAAAACCGTAACATGTGTCATTTTTCTGTTGCGGTTCAGCACACGTTTCAAACACAAATCAATTTCTAATACAATCTTTCATCCTCACCATCTATTTTCTCACTCTCATTGTCACGATATACATCATATACATAATCACATGACAATTTCATGCATTATCGCTAATCCACATAAGATCTACGATAATACGATACACGGTCCTTACATTTCTCTCCCACTTAAAAGATTTCGTCCTCGAAATCTAAAATGTCCATATATACAAACCATTGGTAAACATATCATACGTCACCAGTTATAGTACATATCAAAACTAAAATCAGTAAATGGATCATTATACATTGAATACAATGGAACAGGAGGAATAGAATCAAACAAGTGTGGATATGATTCTCGCATCTTGCTTTCCAATTCCCACGTTGACTCCTCCACACCATGTCGTGTCCATTGCACTCGCACCAACAGAATCGATTTGTTGCGCAATATCTTCTCCTTTCGATCCATAATGCAAACAGGTTGTTCAACATAGGAAAGAGAAGGATCAAGTTCAACCTCATCAGGGGCAAGTACATGCGATGGATCTGGTTCATACTTTCTCAACATAGAAACATGAAACAAATCATGAATGGCAGATAAAGCTGGTTGCAATGCCAACCGATAAGCAAGATCCCCAACTCGATCAAGGATCTCGTATGGACCAACATATCGAGGAGATAACTTCCCTCGCATGCCAAATCGATCGGTGCCTCGGAAGGGAGATATTTTCAGAAACACTTTATCACCTTTCTGGAATTCCAAGGGGCGTCTTCGTTTATTCGCATAACTCGTTTGATGATCCTGAGCGGCTTTCTTCCGCTGTCGAATCAACTGAACCTTATCATTCATTTCCTGTATCATTTCAGGTCCAGTCAATTGTCTTTCACCAATTTCATCCCAGAATAACGGTGACCTACATCGTCTCCCGTATAAGGCTTCAAACGGTGCCATACCAATACTCTTTTGAAAGCTATTATTATAAGAAAATTCCACCAATGGTAAAGCATCTTGCCATCCCATTCTGAAATCCATCACAAACGCACGCAACATATCCTCTAACGTTTGAATTGTACGCTCAGTCTGGCCATCAGTTTGAGGATGATAAGCAGTACTCATAGCCAAACGCGTACCCGTCGCTTCCTGAAAACTACCCCAGAATTTAGAAGCAAACCTGGGATCACGATCAGATACAATTGAGACTGGCACACCGTGCAGTCTCACAACATTCTCAATGTATAAACGGGCCATTCTCTTATAAGGATAAGTCCGTTCATACGGAATAAAGTGTGCAGATGTCGAAAGCCGATCAATAATGACCCAAATAGCATCACAGCCCTTGGATGAACGAGGTAAATAAGTCACAAAGTCTATAGTAATATGTTCCAAATTCCATTTCGGGATTTCAAAACTATGGAGTAACCCTCCAGGTTTCATTCTCTCGGCTTTTACTTGCTGGCAGACAAGACATTTCGAAATAAATTCAGCGATGTCCTTCTTCATACGTCTCCACCAGAATTGGGGTCTCAATGTCAAATACATCTTTCGACCTCCAGGGTGAATACTGTATTTACTACAATGTACTTCACGAAGAAGGGCAGATTTCAACTCAGACTCATTCGGGACTACCAGCCGACCATTAAGTCGTAAAGAACCATCAGAAGAAATCTGAAATCCAGACTGATGTCCTGCAGATACAAGTTCTTTCGACTTTTGGATCTGAGCATCGCTTCGTTGGGCCTTTCGTATTTTCGATATCAAGTTCGGCTCAATTTGCAATGCTGAGACAGTGACAGAATTCCAATTCGAGTGAAAAGTCCAACCAGAAGTACATATATCCTCATGTACCTTTGCGACACAGACAGAAGATAACACAGAATCATGCACCTTACGACTAAGGGCATCCTCAGTAACATTCACTGATCCAGGGTGATATTGAATCTCACAATCAAAATCTTTAAGGAGATCCATCCACTTGCGTTGCCTCATGTTCAAATCCGATTGAGAAAAGAAATATTTCAGACTCTTGTGATCTGAATAAATAACAAACTTTTCTCCGTACAAATAATGGCGCCAAAATCTTCAGAGCAAATACAATGGCGGCCAATTCAAGATCATGAACAGGATAACGTGTTTCATGAGATTTCAATTGACGAGACGCATAAGCAATCACTTTGCCATGTTGCATCAGAACACAGCCCAAACCTTTACCAGACGCATCTGTACACACTACAAATCCTCCGGTACCTGAGGGAATAGTAAGCACAGGTGCTGTGGTCAATCTCGTCTTCAATTCAAGAAAACTAGCTTCACATTCATCTGACCAAATGAATCGCTGATTGTCAGTTGAGTAATAGGTTTAGCTATTTTCGAAAATCCTTCAATAAAACGACGATAATAACCAGCTAAACCCATGAAGCTACGTATCTCAGGAACATTCGTAGGTCTTGGCCAATTCAATACAGCTTCAACCTTAACAGGATCAACAGATATGCAATGTCTCGAAATGACGTGGCCTAAAAATACTACTCTATCCATCCAGAATTCGCATTTGGACAATTTAGCATATAAATGGCCATTGCGAAGAGTTTGAAGTACCAGTCTCAGATGTTCAGCATGCTCCTTTTTCGATTTCGAATAGACAAGAATATCATCGATAAATACAATAACGAATCGGTCAAGATAATCACGAAAGACACGATTCATTAAATCCATAAAGATAGCAGGAGCATTCGTGAGACCGAAAGGCATAACCAAGAATTCATAGTGGCCATACCTGGTACGAAAAGCAGTTTTAGGCACATCTTCTTCTCGAACACGTACTTGATGATACCCAGATCGAAGATCAATCTTCGAGTATACAGAAGTACCCTGAAGCTGATCAAAGAGATCATCAATGTGAGGAAGTGGGTACTTGTTTTTCACAGTAGCCCGATTCAATTGCCTATAATCGATACACATTCGCATAGTACCATCTTTCTTTCGAACAAATAAGACTGGAGCTCCCCAAGGTGATACACTCGGTCGAATATATCCCTTGTCGAGAAGATCCTGTAATTGTTCTTTTAATTCTTTCAATTCCAGAGGTGCCATGCGATAAGGAGCTTTAGATATAGGCGCAGTTCCCGGCCCAAGATCAATATTAAACTCAACTTCTCGATGAGGCGGAAAATCAGGAATCTCATCGGGAAATACATCTGGGAATTCTTTCGCACCAAGAATATCAGATAAAGATGGCTCTTTTTTCGAGACATCAACAGCGTAGATAAGATAACCTTCATCTCCGCTAGTCAAAAATCGAGACATTTCCAGAGAGGATACCAAAGGTATTTTGGCTTGAGAACCCTTGCCATAAAAATTCCATTTGGGTCTATCAACAGGTCGAAATCGAACCACTCCATGAAAACAATCGACAGTAGCTCGATTTGTTGTCAAGATATCCATGCCAACAATACAATCAAAGTCGTGCATTGGGAGGGCAATCAAATTCAGAAATAGCACATTGTCCTCGTATATCAATACACAGTTATACACAACTTGCTCAGACAAAATAATCTTTCCTGCTGGCGTGGCTATCGACAATGTATCATACAACGGAGTACACACAATATCATGCGATGCAACAAATGCATGCGATATGAATGAGTGAGATGCTCCTGTATCAAATAAAACACGTGCAGGATAATCGCAAAGCGTGCAAATACCTGCAATCACACCACCAGGAGCTTCTTTCGCCTGATCCTCTGTCATAGCATACACTCGAACTTCAGGAGGGACTTGGGCACTCTGACCACTCGGTCCTCGATATCGTGGAACATTCGACTGCTGAAAAGAGGGAACAGGAACAGTAGGTCTCATCATACTGGGGCCACCTCTAAATCCTGGCTGGGGTTGGGCAGAAGTCGTACCCCTATTCGGACATACACGAGAGAAATGGCCTTCCTGTCCACAAGCATAACAAGTACCAAACATACCTCGACACTGCTCGATAGTATGTTTGCCTCCACAGTAACTACAATAAGGATCAATCACGGGACTCCCTCTCTGGGATCCACTCGAACTCGAAGAAAACGAAGAAACAGAACCAGTCTTCTTGAACTTCTTACCCCTTGGACGCATTGCAGGCTGCTGAGCTGACACTGGTGGTGGAGGAGTATACTGTGGACCTCCTCGCCTGAGTCCAAACTCAGCTGCCTTGACTCGTTCCACTACCTCTGCGTAGCTGGTAGGCAAACAAGAAACAACATAAGTATATATAGCAGGATGTAAGCCATTTACAAACCTGTTATATTTTGCCCTTGCATTCCCAGCTACGTGAGGTGCATATTTCAACAGATTAGAAAATTTAGAAGCATATTCCGCAACAGTCATCGTTCCCTGCTGCAGACTATTGAATTCATTCTCTTGGGCAGTGTAATAAGAAGGAGGGGAATACATCTCCAAAAACTGGGCCTTGAAGACATCCCATGTGACTTCTATCCTGGCCTCTTTCAATCCAATCTCAGCGGCTTCCCACCAAGATTTTGCTCGGTCTTTCAATTGATACAAAGCAAGTGTCAGTCTCCGAGCCTTGGAATATTCAACGATATTAAACAAGTGCTCGATATCTTTCAACCAGGCCTCTGCTCTTTCTGCACTCTCAGTGCCAAAGAACCTCGGTGGTTTTAAATCCTGGAATCGAGCCATTACCACATCCATGGACAACCCTTCAAACTGTCCAACTATTCTCTCAGTACTGCTACTCGCAGTTTCATTTGTGGGATCCGTCTACAAATCAAATGATGAATATCACATTTCATATCAATTTCACATCATCACCATATCATATCATCAATCTCATCAGATACTTACTCAAATCAAATCAAGTAAGAGCAAGTAATACAAATAAATCAACCACAAACGCACAATTCATTTGTGCCTATTCAAGTGTACACAAGACTCAATCGAGCATTCCCAGCTATGCTCTGATACCACTCCATGTGGGGCCCTTAGCTCTTAATCGTTATTACAATGCAATTTGATTAGGGTTAATTAATCACAGCGGAAAATGGGTTTAAAATTTCTTTAAAATGAGCCCAAAATATATTATTTGAATACTAAATATATATTATATCTCACAACATAAAACATGCCCACACATAATCAAAACAACTCATACAACAACAAATCATATCCTCGGGACATACCTCGGTATATAGATACATATACATATATACTGGGAAACAACCACTAAACCTCAAATCAGACTATGACTCACTCCAGAAGCACCCTCTCCGGTCTCCTGATATCCTGGAGTACCTGTCATTGTCAACATACAAAGACAACTACAGCCCCATCTGAGGTGAGCAAAGCTCAGTCTGAAGCAACCACAATATATACAACAGATATCTAAACAATGATATATGATATGCAATGCATGTATGTCGTGGAGGTATCAGGTCAAATACCCATCCACTGAGCACATGTCAGAATCAAACGAATTGCTATCAAATCAATGCTCGAGCTGGCACACCAGCCTCAATCAGGGATAATCGTATGATAGCGTCGACAAAGCGCCATCAAAGCCCAAATCTCAATCAAATCAGCGGGGCCACTAATGTCTATGCTTTAAGGGCCACATAATTCCAAACATAGCATCGTGTTCACAAACCCCAGAATCAAATCAAATCATATCAGGGTATCCAAGGATCATAGCTCAACGTGCATGTCATGTATGCCAAATCAACTCAACACACAAGGCATATAGACATGTAATCTCAATCCAATCAATCAAACATATATCATATAACACAGATACCTGTCGTATGTTACCCGATCGCAACATACCTCAATTCTTCGTTTCCAATTGATGTAGCTTGAAGATTTCGCTATAATAATCTATCTACATCAATAACATATTTATTTCAATCAATAACATCATTCAAAATCAACAATATAAGTTTCAAATATCTTTTGAAACTTTGAAATTTCATATCAAATTGAAATCATAACATAATTCAATTCCGACTTCGAATACGAATTTCTTGTCGGTTATTCTATCGCATATATTGAAATCGCCTTCAAATACATGCTATTCCAGCACTTTAATATTTAGAGCTGCTGAAACCAAAAGAATCTTACCTCAAAAGGAAGCTCTCGACGCGAGGATTCCGAATATATATATTGTTTCGTGTTTGGATAACGTTTCGAGGTGCTTTCATACGATAGAAATCGAATTCCCAACTTTTTCTCTCAAACCGTCAAATGAAGAAGAAGATATATACTGAAAATCTGATCTTTATCATTGCTTAAATAATATTCCAGAGAAACTCGCGCATATGCGCACCGGAACTCGCGCATATGCGCGTCGTGTGCTGCCCGTGCGCGCAGGTCTGCGCAGATGCGCCTCTTGTTCTGTCCAAAACGCTATTTTAGGTTCCGAATTTGCAAAAGTTGTCAACATAAAAGTTGTAGCTCTATGTCTTGTTTTTCATTTACCGGAAACCTCACTCAATTTGGATATCGTATGCGAGAGTTATGCTCATTCCCCCAAAATGTGTCATTGCAGAAACTGCAACGCACATGATACACTTCGGGGTGATTTTGCCCATATTTCCAAAAGGATTTAGACAAAACTCAAAACATGAAAGTTTTAGTACTATATCTTAGCTTTCCAATAAAATTGTCCTCATGTAATTTGGACCAATACTCAGGTAATTATGCTAAAAACCGTAACATGTGTAATTTTTCTGTTGCGGTTCAGCACACGTTTCAAACACAAATCAATTTCTAATACAATCTTTCATCCTCACCATCTATTTTCTCACTCTCATTGTCATGATATAAATCATATACATAATCACATGACAATTTCATGCATTATCGATAATCAACATAAGATTTACGATAATACGATACACGGTCCTTACATCATCCCTGGCCACCAATACAATATCTGCAGGTCTTTGTACATCTTGGTGCCTCCTGGGTGAATAGAATACGGAGATGCGTGTGCCTCTGTCGAAATATCCTGTCTGATCGAACCAAAACTAGGCACCCACATTCTACCTCTGTATCTCACAATGCGGTCTGAAAATGTGTACAAAACACTGCCCTTGGCTTCATCTTTCAGTCTCCATTTCTGTAACTATTCATCTGATGAATGACCTGCTCGGATACGGTCTAGTAAATCAGACTTGACTGTCAGATTAGATAGTCTGGGAGCTCTGCCCTTACGATAAATCTCTAGACCAAATTTCAGAATCTCGGACTGAAGAGGTTTCTGCACTGATAACTGAGCTATGACTGCAACTTTCCTGCTTAAGGCGTCTGCGACAACATTAGCCTTCCCAGGATGGTAGCTAATTTCGCAGTCGTAATCTTTCACAAGTTCCAACCACCGTCTCTGTCTCATATTCAGCTCTTTCTGCGTGAAGAAATATTTGAGACTCTTGTGGTCGGTGAAAATCTGACATTTCTCGCCGTATAGATAATGTCTCCAAATCTTCAACGCAAACACCACGACGGCTAACTCCAGATCGTGAGTCGGGTAGTTTTTCTCGTGCACCTTCAATTGTCTGGAAGCATAAGCTATGATCCGACCCTGCTGCATCAATCCTGCGCCTAACCCGAGCTTAGATGCATCGGTATATAACACAAAGTCTCATTGCCCTTATGGCATGGCTAGCACCGGCGCTGAAATAAGAGCTTGCTTCAAAGTGTCGAAGCTCTTCTGACATTCATCACTCCACACAAATTTGGCATTTTTCTTGGTTAGTTACGTGAGTGGCACTGCTATCGGCGAAAATCCCCGGATAAACTTACGGTAGTAACCGGCTAAACCCAGAAAGCTGCGGATTTCTGATGCTTTCTTTGGCTCAACCCATTCCTTAACGGCTGCTACTTTCGCTGGGTCTACCTCAATACCACTGCTAGAAACTATGTGCCCCAAAAACGCTACCTTCTCCAACCAAAACTCACACTTACTGACTTCGCAAATAGCTTGCGACTTTGCAAAGTTTGCAACACGGTCCTTAAATGCTGGCTATGTTCCTCATGGCCCTTCGAGTAAATGAGAATGTCGTCAATGAATACTATGACGAATTGATCAAGGTAGGGCTGAAACACTCGGTTCATGAGGTCCATGAAAATTGCTAGAGTATTAGTCAATCCAAATGGCATCACTAGGAACTCGTAGTGCCCATATCTAGTCCTGAAGGCCGTTTTGTGAACGTCTGCATCTTTCAACTTCAGTTGGTGATACCCTGATCGAAGATCTATCTTAGAGAACACTTTAACTCCCTGCAACTGATCGAACAAGTCCTCGATCCTTGGAAGTGGGTATTTGTTTCTTGATCGTTACCTTGTTCAGCACTCGGTAATCGATACACAGCCTCATGCTCCCATCTTTCTTCTTCACAAAGAGCACTGGCGCGCCCCATGGTGAGGAACTAGGGCGAATAAATTTCTTGTCCAGAAGTCCTGAATCTGCTGCTTGAGATCTAACATCTCAGCTGGAGCTAATCTGTATGGTGCCCTGGAGATTGGCACTGTGCCTGGCATGAGATCAATGGAAAACTCCGCCTCTCAATCTGGTGGAAGACCTGTGACGTCGTCAGGAAAGACGTCTGGGAAGTCTTTGACTACCGGCACATTTGCTATGGATGGAGTGGGCATATTAGGCGTTGAAATGACACTGGCCAAGAAAGCCTGACACCCCTTGGAAATCAGTCTCTTCGCCTGCATGCAGGAAATCATGCGAGGGAAGCTTCTCCATCTGGCTGGTTCAAATATGAACTGTTCCATGCCCAGCGGCCTAACCAATACTGATCTTTTCTGGAAGTCAATCAAAACCCCGTTCTTTGTCAGCCAGTCCATTCCCAAAATAATGTCGAACTCTGACATCGGCAGTAGAATCAAATCTGCATATACTAGATGGCCCTGCAATTCCAGATCGATATCTCTGATCATGCTAGTTGCTAACAACTCTTCCCCGGATGGGAGTGTCACCGAAAAAATCATGTCTAGGCCAATGGACTTGATGTCCAGATGATTAGCAAAAGTCTCCGATATAAAGGAGTGAGTGGCTCCTGAATCTATCAGTGCCGTTGTGGCTAATCTCTTTATGAAAATATTTCCTGAGAGACGTTAGCACAACAAACTAACTTATATCCCAAAATTACTAACATTAACCTCAAACGTAGCAGAAAATTACTATTCCAAATCACTCAAAATATTACTAGCACCTTAACAATCCCAAATAAAATCCACATGCAAGGCAAAATAATACTGAACTCGGGTAGAAAAGGTTTACCGGTCAGCAAAGTCGTGTCTGGATTCGCCTCCTGTGCATGCATGGCGAATACTCTGCCCTGAGTCGGCTGCTTCCACTGTGGGCACTCCTTTAGCATGTGGTCACTGGCTCCACACTTGAAGCACTTGCCTGATCCATATAAGCATTGCCCTGGATGCTGGCGGTTGCACTTAGGACATACTGGGAAAATTACGGGCTTCGGAGGTGCCCCTTGCTGCTGAATTGGACCCTTGCCCTTCGGCGGTCCCTGATAAGGTTTCTTCCCTGGTGGCGCTTGGTACGGCCTCTTGTGCTGGGGTCGCGGATGCTGATGCTGCGGCTGTTGGTGCGGTGGTGCTTGGTAGGGCTGCTTGCCCAACCTGTCAGCCTCAATATCCCGCTGGTCTTGTTCTGCCGCCAAAGCCCTAGATACAGCGACTGCATAAGAAGTGGGGCCAGCTACCCTCACATCACGGCGCAAGATTGGCCGCAATCCATCAAGAAATGTCTCAGCTTTGCCTGGACATCATTCGAAATGAGGGGTACGAAGTAACACCCCTTCTCAAACCTCCTAACAAACTCTGCAACACTGCTGTCTCCTTGTCGCAGCGTCATAAATTCCCTAGTCAGTCTGGATCGTACTTCCACAGTGAAGTACTTGGCGAAGAACACTTCCTTGAATCCAGTCCAAGACAAAGTCTGCAAGTGAACTGCCACCGACGCACTCTCCCACCATAGTCTAGCGTCCCCTGACAAAAGGAACGTGGCACACCTGACCCTATCAGCATCGGTCAGTTCCATAAAATCAAAGATTACCTCGATGGACTTAATCCATCCTTCCGCTATCATCGGGTCAGTGGTACCCGAGAAATCCTTTGGCCTCATCCTTCTGAACCTCTCGTAGACAGCCTCAGGCCTGGGTCTCTCCCCTGCACCCACTGCTGCAGCCTGGTTCCCCGCAAACTGCGCGAAGAACTGCGTCATACCTGCAAGCATGTGCGCCTGCATATACGGAGGTGGACGAGGAAGAGTGACCCTCTCCTCATCACGATGCTCTCTGTTCTCATCCCTAACTTCCCGGTTAATCACACGTCTGGGAGGCATACTGTTCCAACAATTTACCCAACACGTAAACCCAAGATGCATGAATATAATAACAATATCACAAGATGCACGAAATCTAAACTTAAAACATGGACATGCTGAAATCATGATTCAATGCTTACTACATACATAATGCAAAACTTTAAAACTTACAGACTTGAGGTGTGACTTCGTGAGCTTCTTGCGACTGGCAGTAGGCGTAACACTTTACAAGAACACCGCTCTGATACCAACTGTAACGTACCGTACTTTCATACTTAAAATTTGCGGAAAAATTAAAAATTTTCTTAAACATAAAATAACCTTCAAAGTTTGCCGTACAATATNAAAAATGATGAAGCTATGTATGTTCAAGTATGCAGCACGTTTATGAAAAGTTTAAGTTATGGCACGTCTAAGTATGTATGTACGTATGTTCAAGTTTTAATACGCACGTTCAAGTTTTCAGTATGTATGTTCTATTTTGAAGTTGCATGTGGTTTTATTACGTAGTATTCGCTACTTCCAGTTTATATGTGTTGAGTCTTTAGACTCACTAGACTTGATCGATGCAGGTGAGTATGTTGATAAGGAGACAGGAGGTGGCGACCGAGGAGCAGGCTTGGACTGAGTGGGAGGCTAAACCCGAGGACCGCCATGTTTAAGTTTTATGCAAAAGTTAAATTACTCTGATTTCATATTCTGATGGAAACACTTTGAGCAAACCTTTTGTTAGCAAATTTTATTGTAGTTATTTTGAACAATCATGTCTTATGGGGGACTTGGTTGAGATATTTTATGGCAAACTTTGAAGGTTATTTTATGTTTAAGAAAATTNCCGTTCATAATTTAACGCTTTCCAATCCTAAACATAATTTGGTCACAAGACATTTAGCATATCTCAAAAACTAAAAATATTTTCTTGCACGTCATACATACTTACTTGGCGTTGAGGGATTCGTTGGATTTCACTTGGGGCCGCAGCTGCACATACTAAATGAATTTCAACACTAATTTGCATAAATTAGAGTAGGTACTCGAGCTCACCACCGAAGTGCATAAATAGCTTATGTCATTCTAGATCACTCGGGACTTGACCTCGTTTAATCATACTAACCATGACATTAAATCCTGAAACAAACTCTAAGGTGTCGTGTGAACATTTCCCAACCATAAAAGACCTGAACTCACTATTAGAACTTGAAAAGGAGAAAGAACGAAAATATTTTTACAGATGGGGCCGCGCTCGGGCGGTAAAACTTTACCACTCGAGCGCCAGGTCTACTGGAAAGAACACTCGGACAGAAAGGGTGGCGCTCGGGCGGTAAAAAGTTACTGCTCGGGCGCCGAGCAAACTGGACTCTGCTACTCAGAAACTTGTACTCTCCAATTCCGATTACACATACAGTGAACAACGCCTCGAGACTCATCCTAGGACACTATGATCCAAACTCGTCTCCATAAAAATGTCCCAAACGTTCCCAAAGAAGCGACGCACCACACGCAACGCGATAACTCTCATAACTCGAATTTTGACACCAAAATCGTTTTCACGACTACTCGTTCTCCCAAATGCCTAACGACGCGAACCAAAACGTCAATGACCATCCCAACATCATTTACAACATACATAACGCAGCAGCGATCACCCGTCAATCCCCAACGAAGCCTGCAACCACAAAACTTCAAGAGCGCATCAATAACATAATTTTTCAGAAAAAACGCAGTTTGAGCAGTCTCACGAAAAACGCCATAACTCACTCAATATTTATCCAAATATTTCGAATTTTATATCAAATCAAAGGTATCAAAAAGTTCTACGATTTGTATGTTGAAAGTTTTCTCAGATTCACGACAGAAAAATCGCAGTATTTAAAAAAAACATTAAAATCGATTTTCCAGATCTAAAATCTATTTCAAAACTGATCCAAATCATTTTCCGCTCAAACGACGAACGTAACACATATATTTTAAGCATAAAACAACGCAACACATAATATGACATGATCGATGCAGCAAAAGAAAGATTATACGTGCCTTTGATATTTAAAAATACCGAAATGACGATACCGAAGCGGAGATAGAAGCGAGGTTGATCCGGGACGAACGTGGTGCGATTTTCTTTGCAGAAAATTCGACAAAACTTTGCTGGAATTGAAGGGGATGGGGCGGCTGCAAGAACTTGTAGAACCCTAGGTTTTCTTTTCCAAAATATGAATGGACGGATGAGTATGTGTTTGTGTGTGTTGTGTGATACGTGTATGTGTGTGTGCGTGTGTTAGAATTATGTAGGGAGTGATTTTTGCTTAATTAAATCATTAACCATGCTAATCGATATACTAATTAAAATGTTACTCAATTATCCAATTAATTAAAATACTATCCCTACTAACCTTTAAATAAAATCACCTAATTAAAAATAACACAACCCAAATGCTAACTTTAAAAGTTTTAAACTCTTAAATCACTAAATAAATAAATTAGACTTTAAAATACTAATAACTTAATAAATTGGTTAAAATGCCCCATTCATAACTTAAAATAAAATACCACGTTTAAAATCGCCAAAATCGTCACCGGTCGCTTTTCCTCACTTCCGCCTCGAATAATCGCCTGAAACATGAAGCTCGAAAGACATTTTAACGTGCATCACAATAACATGACTAATTTAAAATAATGCCATTAAATAAATTATGCATGGCTAAGAAAATCATTTTAAATTAAATAACTGATTTAACAAATAAATAATGCATGGGTTTTACGTGTACGAATTTGAGCTCTACAATCTACACCACTCAAACTTATTAGTGTTCACTGACTTGGTCAGAATATCAGCTATGTTATCTTTTGTATGGATCTTCTGTATATCCACACTTCTCCTACTATTCCCTAAACAAAGTAAAATTGAACTCCAATGTGTTTCGTCCTGGAATGAAAGGCTGTATTTCTTGCGATGTGCAAGGCACTCTAACTGTCACAAAACAAAGAAACATTCTCTTGTTTGGGCTTGATCTCCTCCAATAACCTTTTAATCCGTATTGCCTCCTTACATGCTTGAGTAGCTGCCATGTATTCTACCTCCTTACATGCTTGAGTAGCTTACTACTCCTCCTGCAAGTGTAAACACATAACGAGTAGTAGATTTTCTCTTATCAGGATCACTTGCATAATCTGAATCGACATATCACCTGAGTGTAAAATCTGATCCACCGTAACATAATGCAGCATTTTAGATACCCTTAATGTATCTAAGGATCTTCTTGACAGTGCTCCAATGCTCTCATCCAAGATTTGCCATATACCGACTAACTGGTCCCACTGCTTGAGCAATGTCTTGTCCTGTACAGATTATAGCGAACATCAAACTTTCCACTGCTGATGCATATGGTACCCGAGGCATCTCCATCCTCTCTGCTTCACTGCTAGGACACATCTCGGAGCATAACTTGAAGTTAACAGGAAGAGGGGTCAATATTGGCTTGCTATCTTGCATGTTTAAGCGTTGCAAGACTTTCTTCAAATAATTTTTCTAGGAAAGCCAAATCTTTATGTTACTTCTATCTCGGTGAACTTGCATCCCTAGAATATTGTTTGCTGGTCCCAAGTCTTTCATATCAAATTCCCTATCCAATTGTGCCTTCAATCCTTGGACATGATCTTTGTGGGAGCCTGCTACCAACATGTCATCCACATACAACTGCAAAATAATATAATCATCACAATGACCTCTTGAAATACGTACAAAGGTCTGCACTCAGTCTTTCGTATCCAAAGCTTAAAGCTCGTGATATAGGAATCAAATCTCTTGTACCAACATCCCGGTGCTTGTTTGAAACCGTGCAGAGATTAGTTCAGCCTTCAAACCAAGTTCTCTTAGCCTTTTTCTGCAAAACCTTCTAGCTTGAGCATATAGATTTCTTCTTCAAGATCTCCATGAAGAAATGTTGTTTTCACATCTAGTTGTTCTAGATGTAGATCAAACACCACACATAATGCCATAACTACTCTGACTGTTGTAAGCCAAACCACAGGATAAAATATCTCATTGAAGTCAATGCCTTCTTTCTGAGCATACTTTTTTACCTCTAATTTAGCACTATACCGCTCCATTTGGTTATTGCCATCGCGCTTGATCTTATAGACCAATCTGTTTCCAATGTCTTTCCTCCATCGTGGTAGTGTAACAAGATCCCAAATTTTAAAATTGTCTAATGTCTCCAACCCTTCTTGCAGTGCTATCATCCACAAAGATACATCCGAGCTTTGAGCAGCCTCGTGGAAACTCGATGGCTCACCATTCTCTGATAATAGACAATACGCAATATTGTTTTCAGTGACATAATATGAAAAACAATCTGGTGGTCTTCTGTAACTAGTAAACTGCCTCACATTGGAAACCTCAAACTCAACATGTTCTTGTTCTTCGTGCTCTGGTACTGCTTCACGAGAAATTTGACCTTCGTCCGTCTTATTTTCCACCTGAAATATAGTATTTTCTGAATTCAGTATGCCTTTGTCTTTTTTTACTTTATCTTCCTCAAAGATAACACCTCTGCTGATAATAAGCTTGTGGACAGTGGGATCCCACAAACGAAACCCCTTACTCCATCAACATATCCCAAGAAGATACATTTTCTGGATTTCGAATCTAACTTCGATCTTTCTTGCTCATTGTACAAAACTTACATAGGACTTCCAAATGTACGTAAATGAGAGTAGTCTGCTGGCTTTCCAGTCCACATCTCCATCGGAGTCTTCAGATCAATCGCCACTAAGGGAGAACGATTGATTATATAACAATCAATTTTGATTGCATCCGCCCAAAATGACTTGTCTAGACCCGCAGTCCTCAACATAGCTCTTCTTCTATCCAACATGGTTCTGTTCATCCGCTCTGCCACTCCATTCTGTTGAGGTATGTAAGTCGTCATAAACTTTCTTTTGATGCCCTCATGTTGACAATATGCTGAAAGGGGATCGGTTACGGTGACCGGAAGCGCAACGGAAGTTTAAAAATCAAATTTTTGTAAAAATTTCGGCCACCAAGTAAATAGTGTGTAGCAAATACAAAAACACAAAATGACATTCATAGTGTGTTAAGAAATGTACCTATCAATCTCAAAGATTGATGTAATGGCTCCAACCAAGTTGTAAACAACTTGGCTCTTCAAAGGCAAGACAAATCTACAAGCTTCCTTTGAGCACTCCTTGCTCAACTATTAAGCCCACCACCAACTAGGTAGATCCCCTCATATTTTGCACTAGAAAAATATGAGGATTTTTCTTTTGAGAAGTGAGTGTTTTCTCCAACCATTGAAGAACAAAAAAAATGGAGAGAATGAATAGTATTTTCGGCCACTATTCATGCTAGGAGAGAAGGAGAGACATTTTTTTGGTTGTGGGAAAAGTTAAAGTAAAAAAGTTGCATGCCAAGCCTTGGTTATACAAAAAGTTGTCTCCCAACCTTTCACCTCCCATACATGCAAATATTATATGGTTTTTAACAAATTAAAAACCCATGGACTTAATTTAATTATCTCAAACATTTTTGAGACTAATTAAACATTACTTGAATTTACTCAAGTCCACTAGTTAAATAATTTATTTAAATTGAGCTCTACAAGACTCAATATGATTTAATCAATTCAACACTTGAATTAATTTAATTATTTGGACTCTACTAGGTCCACTAGTGTTTAATTAATTCAACACTTGAATTAATTTAATTTAGTCCATAATAATGTTTATGAAAATCACAATTTTCAAATACATTATTTATTTGGCCAAATTTTAATTTAAGAACACATTCATAAATTAAAATTACATTTCTCTCATAGAAGTCATACTTCTATTTTTCCTTACGCCTATAAACTCATTTATAAGCCGTTCAACACATTGAACTATTTTCTCCTTTATAGAAGTCATACTTCTAATTTTCCTTACGCTTATAAACTCCTTTATAAGCCGTTCAACACATTGAACTATTTTACTTCTCAACGGGATCTAGAAAGCTAGTACTTGTGTGGCCCTCAATGGTTCATTGATACAACTAGCCGTGGGTTCACATCTCCATGTGATTCGGACTAAACATGTCCTTATATGAGCATACCCCAATTGCTCCATTCTTATTTATCAACTCCTTGATAATAAGAACGTCAGAACTCAAGTCTGATAGTACCCAACCAATCATGTTAAACGCCTAGCAGCATCGCTTACATGATTCCCTAGGTATCAAATGATAGTGCCTGCAAGAACCATTCAATTATGGTTAGCGTACAGTACGGTCCCTTCAACTCATATATCCCGACCGATTCGACAACCATTGGTATATCGAGAGTTGTCAATGAATCGATACTATGTGTCATGTCGTAGTTGCATCGATGGTGTAATCTATGAAACCCCTTTCATAATTACCACCATACTCTGATCAGAGATTTCAAACTACATATACATGAAAAACACATAGGATATCCATACCCGTAGGTAAGCGGTGAATCCCCGACTACAATGCATCGACTCCTATATGTTTCGACAGAACACCCAACCTTGCCACCTGATGACCCCATGAGAGTCGGTAAACAAGTCAAAGTGTAATTCTAGCACATAGAGTCTCAATGTTGTCCCGGGTCATAAGGACTAATGGTGTACAACCATAAACTAGGACTTTTCCACTCGATAAGTGAGAACCACTTGGAAAGTCCTTTAATGGAGGGTTGTTCAGTGCACTCTACCAGGAGCACCTATCTGCATGCTCGGACATCACAATGTCCCCTACCAATGAAACATGGTACTCACATCGCAGATACTAGTCTCAAGCTCGAGCGGCCTATATCCTTCTTAGCGGCGGCTGAATCGACTAGGAACCGTTTAGAATATACAGTATTCCAAATATGAGTTTCATGATACTCATCATATGAGCATCTCATATTCTTTCTACTATTTGTATATTCAAGGGCTTTATCTATGCAACTAGCATGGGTATACAGATAAAGATGTGCCAAAACAATAATTTCAAATATTATTAAAATAAAGATTGCTTATACATAGAGTTTCATTGTGAACACTCGGCCAACACTTGGCTCGACGTGCACCTACTCTAACAATCTCCCACTTGCACTAGAGCCAACTACCCATATACTTCAAACCAATTGATTCGCGATGCATCTCGAATAATGGTTCAGGTAAAGGCTTAGCTAGTGGATCAGCAACATTATCTGCGGAGCCGACTTAGTCGATAGACACTTCTCTTTCCACAATCTCTCCGAGGATGTGGTACTTTCTCAATACTTGTTTGGATTTCTGATGAGACCTTGGCTCCTTTGCCTGAGCTATGGCTCCCGTGTTTCACAAAACACCGGGATAGGAGCAACTCCATTAGGAATGACGTCCAACGCTTGGACGAAATTCCTTATCCAAACAGCCTCCTTTGCTGCATCCGATGCAACAATGTATTCGGCCTCAGTGGTGGAATCCGCAGTACTGTCTCGCTTGGAACTCTTCCAAGAGACAGCAGCACCAATGAGCATGAATACGAACCTAGAGGTTGACTTTGAGTCATCGATATCGCTTTGGAAGCTAGAGTCGGTATAGCCTTCCAATTTCAGTTCTCCACCCCATAGACCAATAGCAACTTACTGGTCCTTCTCAATTACTTGAGGATGTCTTTCACAGTTTTCAAGTGTGGAAGACCAGGGTTCGATTGATATCTATACACTACACTTAGTGCTAAAACCACGTCAGGACGTGTAGATATCATCCCATACATGATGCTACCAATCGCAGATGCATAAGGAATGCTCGTCATCGCCGCTATCTCTGCATCAGTCTTGGGAGACATAGACATGGATAGGGACACGCCATGACACATTGGTAGATGTCCTCTCTAGGACTCATCCATCGAGAACCGCTTCACGATGGTATCATGTATGTGGACTGGGTGATACCAAGCAATCTTCTTGAACTATCTCTATAGATCTGTATTCCCAATACAAAAGATGCTTCACCCAAGTCCTGCATCGAGAACTTACTCGCTAACCATATCTTAGTTGATTGCAACATTCCTACATCATTCCCAATGAGTAGAATGTCATCAACATAAAGCACAAGGAATGTCACCACACTCCCACTGACCTTCTTATACACACAGGGTTCCTCAGGATTCTTAGTAAAACCAAACTCTTTGATTGTATTATCGAATATGAGGTTCCAACTCCTAGATGCCTGCTTTAGACCATAAATAGATCTCTGAAGTTTGCATACCATATGCTCACTTCCGATAGATGTAAATCTTTCAGGTTGAGACATGTAAATCACTTTCTTAAAATCCCTATTAAGAAAGACTGTCTTGACATCCATCTGCCATATCTCATGGTCATACCATGCAGCCATGGCTAGCAATATCCTTATAGACTTGAACATTGCAATTGGAGAAAAGGTTTCCTCAAAGTCAACTCCTTGTCTTTGAGTATATCCTTTTGCCACCAATCGCTCCTTGAAGGTCAATACCTTCCCATCCGCCCCAAGTCCCTATGGGAACCGTTCCCTCAGGTGGATCCATAAGATCCCACACTTGGTTCGAATGCATGGAATTCATCTCAGATTCCATTGCTTCAAGCCACTTGGATGAATCGGCATCAGATAACGCTTCCTTGAAGGTCCTTGGATCACATCCATGAATAGGCTCATCATGGCCCTCTTCAAGAAGCAGACCATACCTCATAGGTGGTCTCGAGACTCTCTCGTATCTTCTAGGAGCTTGTATCTCCTCTCTTGGCTCTTCGGGTGTGGGTTCTACAATTGTGGGTGTCTCTCGAACCTCTTCGAGTTCTATCATCTCCCCTTTTCTATCCAATAGAAATTCCTTTTCCAAAAAGGTTGCATTCTTAGAAACAAACACCTTTGTTTCTTGGGGATGATAGAAACAATATCCAACTTAATTCCTTGGATATCCCACAAAGTTACATAAAATGGATCAACAATCCAATTTTATCTCCCACTACCTGCTTCACATAAGCAGGGCCCCCATATTCTAAGACAAGAATATTTGGGAGACTTACCCATCCATATCTCATATGGTGTCTGCCTTTAAATGGACATTTAGTGGAATATCTTTCAATTTTAAGTTATAGAGATCGTCTTCAAGTTCACCAGTACCAATCAAACATTCATTCTTGTAAATATTGCAAACACCTTTGCCAAATAAACAAGAATATCCATCTTTATCAACATAGAAATGGAAACAATGTTTTCTTACCAAATCAGGTACAAACAAAACATCTCTTAAAAATAACTTAAAATCATTGTTCAACAATAAGTAAACATCTCTTAAGGTCTTGGCAGCAACTCTTGCTCCATTGCCCATTCTCAAGAAGGTCTCACCTTCCTTGAGCCTCCTACTTCTTCCCATCACCTGCAACTCATTACAGAGATGTGAGCCACAGCCGGTATCTAATACCCAAGAAGTAGAGTTAATTGAAATGTTTACTTCGATAAAGAACATACCATTTCCAGAACCCTTCTGGGCAAGATATTCCCAGCAGTTACGCCTCCAATGTCCAGGCTTCTTGCAGTGATGACATTCATCAGCAGTCTTGTCAGCCTTAACTGGTGTGGCTGCCACAACGGGATTCGGAGATTGCCTCATCAAGGGCACGTTCTTCTTGGGACGTTGGAAAGAACGCTTCTTTCCCTTCCCATGTGGATCAATCTTCGTACCAGATGAAGAACCCACATAAAGAACCAGCTTCTCATTCTTGATGGTGGACTCAAAGGTCACAAGCATGTTCACCAACTCCTCAAGGGTCGGCTCCATCTTGTTCATATTGAAATTCACCACAAAAGGATCAAACGAGCTAGGCAGTGACAAGAGTAACACGTCAGTGGTCAACTCCAAAGGCAACATCAAATCCATGCCAACGAGCTTGTCCACGAGCCCAATCACTTTTAGGCCATGCTCATGGACCGAGGCCCCATCTCGCATGCGTAAAGTGATTAGCTCCTTGACGGTAGCATGCCGAAGAGGCCGTGTTTGCTCTCCAAAGAGCTCCTTGAGATGCAAATGAATGTCAGCAGCACTCTTTGCATCCTCAAAACGCCTCTGTAGCTCATCATTCATAGAAGTCAGCATATAACACCTGGCTTTCAAGTCATGGTCACACCATTCCTTGTAAGTCTGCAATTCCTCAGGAGTGCAGTCAGTCGGAGCCTCAACAGGGGGCGACTCAGTAAGTGTATATGCTATCCTTTCCGAATTCAAGACGATTTTTAGGTTTCTTAGCCAAGTGAGGTAATTAGGTCCGGTTAACATGTGTTTGTCGAGTATTGCAGATATCGGATTGCGAATCGAAGACATTGTCAATTTGTACTGAAAAGTGAAAACAGATAAATGTTGATGACTATTTTAAAATATTTAGTAAGATATGAAGTTTGGACTTTTACTTCATAAATATTTGCTCCCACTGTTTTGACATCTTTCACTACCCTCTAGTGAAAACGGGAAACTCCTTTCCTCAGTAGGTACGTAAGGTCCAACTAGCGAATTATGATCCCGAATAATATCAGCCAATCACAATTCCTAAAAGGTAGTTTCCAATTGCATCTCCATGCAACCCTCTACGTAAACTTTTGTCTCACGTTTGATTAGGACCCAATAATATGACGTCGTTCATCTTCACGTGTCAAGCCTAACCCATCGATATTGAACCTTAATGGACGGTCGCCATGAGTTCCCTCAATAATATGAGCCGAAATCATGGGAGTTCCACGTAGTTCACATCACCATGTCAATGGATGTCACAGCTTTCCGGCACCCAAGGCCCCCCCAATAATATGAGCCGAGCCCCGAGCACGGGTAGCGTTCATCATGCACCCATTGTCGATGGAAGACATGGAAATTATAAACAAATTTATAATTCCCCTTTTCGGGCTTGATATTAATTTTGAATCTTATTCAAAATGAGGGTTTTTAATTTTGAAAGGTCTCATCATTAATTTTATTTAAAAGCTCGCCATGTTTGATCGTATGTTTGCCGGATTCATGCAACTTTGTTATTATCATAATAATAACGCACATACTCATTATTTATAACATATCATGCATATATTATAAACAGTAAACAAAATAAGGATGATCAATCGCCCCAACACTAATGGCCCGTGTGAGCTAAACACGGGCCTAGGTCCAATCCTAGGGAAATGCACGGGATGCAAATGCAACTATTACATTAGCTTCCAATATTTACATGTCTTCGATCTTCATAATCATCATGGCCACCATCTTCCAATCTTGATCATCCACTATACTAATATTTACAAATAAATATCCATGGCAAATAGGGATACATCTCATGGGGTGGGAACGGGCCATAAACCAAGCCCACTTTATAAATTTGATAATTATTACAATCATTCAACACAAAATATCCTAGCATACACCTAGCAAATTGGGCTTGGGCTTTTGATCATCCTTCATGCATAATATCACATATCATACACCATCAATTAATTATCACAATAATTAATTGATCCAATATTATATATCTTGATCCAATCACTAACCGCCACGATTATAAACTAAATTAACAAAGTATACAAACACCTTTGTCTACTTTCAAATTAATTTATTTATAACCGAATTTCTTGTAAATCACCATTTACTATAAATAATTAAAGTCCAACTTAAATTATTTATTTCATGAGAAAATATTTGCAACTTTTGTAAATTTAAACTTAAGGGCCCAAAAATTCATTTTTCACCAAAAACATTTTGGCCCATTTAAAATTTCACAAATGTGTTAGCCATCCAATGGTCCAACAACTCAAGGCCCGTGACACTTTGATATTTCAAAACACATTTTGAAAACCCTAGTCGTCATCGCCGTCGCCGGAGCTCCGTCGCCGGATTCCGGCCAACATGCCAAAAATTTTTTTTTTTTTTTTTAAATATAAAGGGGCTGTTCGGGCAGCCCCTCGGGCTGCCCTTGCTTCCCGAAACGGGCAGCACTATGGGCAGCCCGAGCTGCCCGAAACGGGCAGCAACATGCTGCCCGAAACACCCCACAAAATGCCTCGGTTTTGGTTGCAAAAATTACACTCATGCGGTTAGAAATCAATCTCAATATAATATCTTGCAAATGCTACACAAAATCGTAACCATAGCTCTGATACCACTTGAAAGGGGATCGGTTACGGTGACCGGAAGCGCAACGGAAGCACAAAAATTTTGATTTTAGCATAAAATTTTCGGCCACCAACATTCTTGTGTAGCAAATACAATAAACATAAAATGACATTCATAGTGTGTTAAGAAATGTACCTATCAATCACAAGGATTGATGTATGGCTCCAACTAAGGTGTAAACACCTTAGCTCTTCAAAGGATGACTAATCTACAAGCTTCCAACCTTCAAAATTAGGCCCACCACTTGCTAGGTAAATCCCTTCTTGTTTTGCACTAGAAAAACAAGAAGATTTTTCAATGAGAAGAATATTTCTTCCTCAACACTTGAAGAAGAAAAATGAGAGAAAAACTTGGAGAGAAAAATTGAAAATTTCGGCCAAGGTGGAGAGTGGGAGGGAAGGAGTGTGTCTTAATTTTCTTGTCTTGGTTGTGAGAAAAGCAAAAACAAAAGTTGCATGCCATGCCTTGAAAACACAAAAAGTAGTCTCCCAACCTTTCACCTCCCATGCATGTATATTATATGGTTTTTAATCAAATTAAAAACCATGGACTAAATTTAATTATCTCAAACATATTTGAGACTAATTAAACATTACTTGAATTTACCCAAGTCCCACTAGTTAAATAATTATTTTAATTGAGCTCTACAAGACTCAATATGATTTAATTAATCCAACACTTGAATTAATTTAATTATTTGGACTCTACTAGGTCCACTAGTGTTTAATTAATTCAACACTTGAATTAATTTAATTTAGTCCATAATAATGTTTATGAAAATCACAATTTTCAAATACATTATTTACTTGGCCAAATTTTAATTTAGGAACACTTCCATAAATTAAAATTTACATTTCTCTCATAGAAGTCATACTTCCATTTTCTTTACGCTTATAAACTCATTTATAAGCCGTTCAACACATTGAACTATTTTACTTCTCATCGGGATCTAGAAAGCTAGTACTTGTGTGGCCCTCAATGGTTCATTGATACAACTAGCCGCGGGTTCACATCTCCATGTGATTCGGACTAAACATGTCCTTATTCGAGCATACCCCAATTGCTCCATTCTTACTTATCAACTCCTTGATAATAAGAACGTCAGAACTCAAGTCTGATAGTACCCAACCAATCATGTTAAACGCCTAGCAGCATCGCTTACATGATTCCCTAGGTATCAAATGATAGTGCCTGCAAGAACCATTCAATTATGGTTAGCGTACAGTACGGTCCCTTCAACTCATATATCCCGACCGATTCGACAACCATTGGTTTATCGAGAGTTGTCAATGAATCGATACTATGTGTCATGTCGTAGTTGCATCGATGGTGTAATCTATGAAACCCCTTTCATAATTACCACCATACTCTGATCAGAGATTTCAAACTACATATACATGAAAAACACATAGGATATCCATACCCGTAGGTAAGCGGTGAATCCCCGACTACAATGCATCGACTCCTATATGTTTCGACAGAACACCCAACCTTGCCACCTGATGACCCCATGAGAGTCGGTAAACAAGTCAAAGTGTAATTCTAGCACATAGAGTCTCAATGTTGTCCCGGGTCATAAGGACTAATGGTGTACAACCATAAACTAGGACTTTTCCACTCGATAAGTGAGAACCACTTGGAAAGTCCTTTAATGGAGGGTTGTTCAGTGCACTCTACCAGGAGCACCTATCTGCATGCTCGGACATCACAATGTCCCCTACCAATGAAACATGGTACTCACATCGCAGATACTAGTCTCAAGCTCGAGCGGCCTATATCCTTCTTAGCGGCGGCTGAATCGACTAGGAACCGTTTAGAATATACAGTATTCCAAATATGAGTTTCATGATACTCATCATATGAGCATCTCATATTCTTTCTACTATTTGTATATTCAAGGGCTTTATCTATGCAACTAGCATGGGTATACAGATAAAGATGTGCCAAAACAATAATTTCAAATATTATTAAAATAAAGATTGCTTATACATAGAGTTTCATTGTGAACACTCGGCCAACACTTGGCTCGACGTGCACCTACTCTAACATATGCATCAAATTCATCACTGGTATATTCTCCTTCATTGTCAGTCCTCAGACACTTGATTTTATTTTCAGGATCAAGTTCAACCCGAACTTTAAAATCTTTGAAGACTTGGAAAACATCGATTTCTTATTCATTGGATACACTCAACATATCCTCGAAAAATCATTAATGAACGAGACAAAGTATCTCGCTCCTCTTAGAGATACAACCGGTGCTTGCCAAACATCAGAATGAATCAGCTCCAGTATGCTTTTGCTTCTGGCAATAGAAGTGTCAAACTTTAATCTGTGTTGTTTACTGGTAACACAATGCTCACAACAGAGTAATGACAGTTTTGTCAGTGCCGGCAGCAGCTTCCGTTCTGAGAGAATTTTCAACCCTAGTTCTGACATATGCCCGAGGTTTTTATGTCATAACACTGTTAATTCTTCTCCTGAACCGATTGATGCAACAGCTAGTTCTGCCTCTTTGTGTGTTTCTCCCAAAAGTTCGTAAAAATTTGCAGCAACTTTTTCCGCCTTCATAACCACAAACGTACCCTTCACAATTTTCATGATCCCATTCTCGATACGGGTTTTGCACCCGATGTCATCCAATTGCTCCAAGGACAAAAGATTTTTCGTGAGTCCCTTCACATGTCGTACCTCCTGTATGGTGCAAATGGTGCCATCAAACATTTTTATTTTGATAGTACCGACCCTAGCGATTACCAAGGCATGATCATTTTCCATTAATACCTATCCTCCTGAGACTAGTTCATAATGATCAAACCATTCTCTCCGCGACATCATGTGCCACGTTGATCCTGAATCCATAATATATGTGTCACAAAATTGATGCATGCCTTCTGCAACTGTTGCTGCTTCACTGAATAATATTTCATCACCGCCTGAAGTACTAGACACATTTCCTTGAGAACTTTTCTCTATACTCGTACACTCTTTCATCAAGTGCCATTTACCACCACATTTAAATCAGTAAATATTTTTATTCTTACTTCTCGACTTTAATCTAGCTCGTCTTTGGCTCCTACTGGAGTCACGGTCCATAAATCTTCCACTCATAATCGGCAAAGCCTTTGCCTTCTTTGAAGTTACCAACCTATCTTCCTTATTCTTGCGCTAGTTTCTTCACGAAAAACCGCATTTAAGACATCGTCGAATTTTAGAAAGCGCATAAGAATATTGTTGGTTATGTTGATGATAAGTTGATCATATGAATCTGATAGACTTTGAAGTAAAAGCTCCGCACATCATTTTCCCCTATATTATGCCCCATGGAAGTGATTTGGGAAAATAAACATACGATATGGTCGGTCATCGATGAGGATTCCACCATCCAAAGAGTATAAAGTCTTCTCTTTAGGAAAATCATGTTGTGTAGCGACTTGACCTCATACACCTTTTTTAGAGTATCCCAAATAATTTTTGTTGTTTTTATCTCAGAGATATTTGACAATACTTCATCTTCTATAGCCAAGTATAAATTGACAACAACATTATCATTCATCTCATTCTACTTTCCATCATCCGTAATTTCCATCGGTCTATCTCCAATATTCGCCAAGAAATTTTCCTTTCTTAAAATTACTTGTATCTTTATTTTCCACTACATAAAATTGCTTCCATTGAACTTTATTATGTAATGCCCGAAATTTTATACTGTTAATCTGAGATGAGTATTTGATTGATTGAACTGATTATAGATAGGGCACGGCGAGATTGGATTGAAATTGTTGAGTTGGGAATATGTGCGAGGACAGAAGGTCTCGCGCATATGCGCGACAGGTGGGCGCGCATATGCGCGAGCTGTGTGATTCCAAAATGTGCCGAGACGAGGTGTCCAATAGCCAAAGTAGTTGTCCAGAGAAGTTGGCGCGAAAGAAGGCACGCATATGCGCCAGCAGCTTAAATGGTCAAGTGCCGAGACAGAGCGTCTCGCGCATATGCGCCGGTGATGGTCGCGCATATGCGCGAGACGTGCTGAGCAAAGGATGAGCCACGTGTTCAGTTTCATGCATTGATATATATACAAGTCTTCATTCACAATTCAGAAAAACCAGCAAGACAGCCGAGAGAATCCATAACTACTCCTCAAGCTTTTTAGCTAAACAAATTCGATTGTACACGATCCGGCAATCCGATTTTCTATCCGAGGTTTGATTCTTGATCCTCTTGTTAGTAGCATCAAAAGGAGGTATGTTTTATTCAAGTACAGCATGGTTTGAAAGTTAGAGGTTGAGGTAATCAATATATGCTCTATATTATGTGTTCGTAAGATGATAAGCAACATATATTCGCAACCGGATCGAAGAACGGACACCGTATGTGATTCTTGCTAATTTTCAGCATACATGTCATGAGTTTATGCAGAAAATGGAGGTTATGAGATAGATATGATTGTTGTTATGAATTGGTAACATTGATCTCATGAGGTTTGAGTTACCGGTATCGCAAGATTACGCCGTTATACCGTCGAAATGTACCGAGATTGAATATTGATCCGTATGTGTACTTCTTTGATTAGAGATTGATATGGTACATTTTATACATGTCATTTCATATTTGTATTGACTGATTGGTATCGAGATTTCATGACTTCGACTTGTTCAGACCGGGACTACGACTAGAAAGGTATAATTCATGTGGATTCGGGAAGATACAACTCGGGTTAGATTTGATTCGAGTTTCCCAAAATCACATACTAGATTTCGATACTTTGTTATGCTTGTGCTTTATTTTGATTTATGTACAAGCATTGAGATAGGAGAGTCATTGGTAGAATTGCCAAGTTCTAGACGTAATTGAAGCACAGGAGAAGATCGACTCCGGTTGTAGATATTCGATATAGACAGAGCCGAAGTCTAGGAATAAGACGTACCGCCACCACGATTGGGAGGGTAGGTGGGAGACTTGTTACGTCTTATTCACACCGGGATCCCTAGATTTAGATATGAATTGAGTCAAAGATATGAGTTTGATTTACATTGCTTGACGTATTCTGATTATGTTTCATATACTATAAGATGTATTGTTGTTGATTACATTCATTATAGTATGCTCATGATTTATATTGTGTTTAGGCATGTATACATGTTTTATACTGTGATTTGTTCTCACCGGAGTATTCGGCTGTTGTTGTGTCTGTACGTGTGCATGACAACAGGTGGGACAGGATCAGGGTCGCGACAAAGATGAGAGATCGAGTTAGCGTGGAGATTTCGGGCGTAGCAGATGAACTAGGAGTGTTTACATGTGACATGTAGTTGTGGTAAACTCTAGTTTGTATTATGAAAAGGGAATAAGACATGTATTTACCTTTGGTGAATAAAATAAAGAATGTTGTTTGTGTATGATTTTTATACAACTGTTTTTGATATTAAAAGCAAAATTTTGACCCACATTTTCTAGCAAAGATCCACTTAATCCCAAAGATAATTGAGTTAGAGCCCGGGTATATCGTATATGCCCGCTATTATGTCTACAACAATTTAGTAGACTGGACAAAATAATCCCGCCTTAATAAAAAAATCTCAAAAAAATCTTTTCTGATGTGGAAGATCAGTCTAGGCTGCAACCACAGAGCATACTAAGGATTTTAAGAAATTTTTAACCAAGGATCTGATACCACTTGTTGGTCCCACGTACGGTAATTTGAGATATTAAATATGAAAATAAAGAATAAAATGGACACCGAGATTTACGTTGAAAACCCCTAAAAATTATTAAAGTAAAAACCATGGGCAAGATGAAAATAATATCACTATAATATTTTACGGTGTACAACCACTCACTATGTTCCAAAGAGAACATACACTCTCTTAATACAGGAGAACGAACACCTCACAAATATTATATAACTAAGCAATCAAATGCTATAGGATAAGAGACAACTCGAAGAATGGATGGTTTCAGAATGAAGGGAGGGAGCTCTATATATAGAGCTCTTTGTCCGTGTGAAAACGCGTTTTTATTCGCGTTTTCAGCTACAAATATTAATATCTTTTCTTATATGTGCTATGACATTTTGCCAGTGATTAGCGAACTATAGATTTTAATGATAGGTATGTCAAGAATTTACTCTTAAGCTACTGAAAATTGTTTTTTGATGCCAATTTTGTTTAACAAGACTATGATGAGTCTACCATTTGGACGAATATTTTAGTAATGAAATGCACACACACACACACTAATACATACTTTATAGTGTTAGCTGTATATGATACCCCCATAAGAGCTCGGGTCAAATGGATAGTCCAAATCAGAGTCATTTATGCAGAGTACTTTCCTCAACAATCGGGCATGGAGATGCCCGGGACATTCTCTTCCCGGGAGCTTGCATGAGAGCCTGGGCTCTCATGCAAGCTCCCGGAAACTTTCTACACGGGCTACCTCGAGAAGCACACCACACTCAAGTGTATGTATGGGCTATCTAATATGTGAGAATAGTATGGGTTTGACGTGTCCTAAAAGTCATCAGAAGAAGGGTATGGGCAGCCTCCTTACCATACTTAGCAAGGGGGCACTGAAAACAAGATAACCATGAGATCTCTTCCTATAAATAGCAGGTATACTTCTCATTTACAGTGGCTAAAATTTTAAACTCTCGAGCACTCACATATATTCTCACATAAACCTTTCTTCTTCACCTACTGACTTAAGCATCGGAGTAATTACGCCGGACACTCCTCCGGCGCCAATTCACGAGTTCATTTCATTGTCTGCATGTCACAGTGGAAGCCATTATCCTTACTCAAATTTCTTAAATACAAAATTATCCTCATCATTCGGTGGATTGCCCACACCTCTCATACTCGATTCACCCGGATGGCATCAGTATAAAACAAAACTGTGAGTCTCTTGTCAAGAAAGTGTATTATTCTCGTTTCATCACCATGGACCATTTACCAAGTTAAATTATTCTATGGAAAAAGATTTATCCTGATATGCCACCAAGTGTAAAGTTCAAGTTGAGGATAAAGATTTATTAATATTTAAATTATACGAATTCAGGTTCCAAATGGCAACATTTCTACAAAAGCTTTTGCACCTTTGTAGATTTTAAAACTACTTAACATAGTGGTTGGCTTAAGATTATGTTGCCGGAGACCGAGTTTCAGTTTTTCACCAGGAAATGAGGATGGTGGTGTGGATCAGAGGAGCATTGTGCTGAGATGTTGCACGCTCTGACCTGTGTGAGGATCGAACGAACCGAATTTGACGATGTACTGTACTATTTTATCTATTTTGCAATAAACTATTGTTGGTAATCGGTTTTCTCTTGCCCAAACGCAACGGAATTTTTAATATTTTATTTTTGACAATCTAAATATTTTTTGGACACTCGTATAGTTTAAATTAAATAAACTTTCATAAGGAGTTAGAAAAATATACCTTAGTGAACAATTCACTCTGCTCCAACTACTCCGGTATTAGCGGACGTAGCTCTTGTTGTAAATCCCTACGAACTTTCTACGAACCTCCTTCTTCGATCTTCGAATCAAGTCCACAACCAGATTACTTGTTCCTCTTCTAAATTGCACTAGAAAATTAGAAGATATTTTGTGTAGAGATGGAACGCGAAGAATAATAGACTCAATACCATAAGCCGAATTTTTCTTGCAAAAATTGGGATTTCGAGAGCTGATTTTTTTTTTTCAGATCATAGAATGTTTCAAATTGATGCACCTTAATAAGAATAAGGAAATTTTATTTTTAAACTAATCATTCTTTTTACTTAATTAATTAGATTAATTAAGTTAATGAAAGATTTTTTTAGGCATGCAAATCGTTGTGCATCTCGAATTGATACATATATATTTTGATAATATCATGCACCAATATTATTTTGCTTTGTGTGCAAGTTTTTTAAAATTATAGTATCATGAATATTTTCATATTACATAAATAAATACCATATTTAATAAAAATTTCATGGGCTATATTTTAATTTATTAAAATATAATTTAATTACTAAATCCCGTTTGAACTTTAATAAATTAGCTTCATGGGCTTATACTCTTACAAGCCCATGATCTATGCTCCCATTACTTTAATCTCATCATAATCCCGGTCGGTGATCAAATATCATCGATGTGACAATTTCAACTTGTTCGTCATTATGATGCACATTTTAGTTTCGAGATCACCAATGTCTAAATAAGGCACGTGCACTTCCTTTGATTGTCTTTAGAAGACAAGCTCTCAAAATTTCTATAAGCTTTTATAAAATTTATTTATAAGCTTATCGATTGATCATATCAAACTTATTTCTTATAAATTCAATTCATTGAATTCATTATCTCAACAGGAACAAATTAACTTGTGCTTGTGTGACCCTCAATGGTTCAAAGATACATCTAACCGTGAGTTCAAAACTCCTTGTGATTCAGGACAATTTCCTTCAATCGAGCTTACCCTGATTTCCCACATTCCATGCACCAACATTTGATCATGATGTTGGAGTAGGTGCCTGTCGTGCCAAGTGTTGGCCGAGGGTTCATCTTTAAACTCTATGTTTAAACAATCTTTATTTTAATAATATTTGAAATTATTGCTTTGGAACATTTTTATCAGTATACTCATGCTAGTTGCATAGTTAAAGTCCTTGTATATACAAATAGTAGAAAGAATATAAAATGCTCATATGATGAGTATCATAAAACTCATATTTGGAATAATGTATATTCTAAATAGTTCCTTGTCGATTCAGCCGCCGCAAAGAAGGATAAAAGCCGCTCGAGCTTGAGACTAGTATCTGCGATGTGAGTACCTTGTTTCATTGGTAGGAGACATTGTGATGTCCGAGCATGCAGATAGGTGCTCCTTATAGAGTGCACTAAACAACCCTCCATAAACGACTTTCCAAGTGGTTCTCACATATCGAGTGTAAACGTCCTAGTTTAAGGTTGTACACCATTAGTCCTTATGACCCGGTACAACATTGAGACTTTATATGCTAGCATTGCACTTTGACATGTTTACCGACTCTCATGGGGTCATCAGGTGACAAGGTTGGGTGTTTTGTCGAAACATATAAGAGTCGATACATTGTAGTCGGGGATTCACCACTTACCTTCGGGTATGGATATCCTATGTGTATGTAGTTTGAAAACTCTGATCACAGTGTTGGTGGTAATTATGAAAGGGGTTTTATAGATTACACCATTGATGCAACTACGACATGACACATAGTATCGATTCTTTGACAGTTCTCGATATACCAATAGTTGTCGAATCGGTCGGGATATATGAGATGAAGGGACCGTACTGTACGCTAACCATAATAGATTGGTTCTTGCAGGAACTATCATTTGATACCTAGAGAATCATGTAAGAGATGCTGCTAGATGTTTAACATGATTGATTGGGTACTATCAGACTTGAGTTCTAACGTTCTTATTATCAAGGATTTGATAAGTGAAAATGGAGCAAAAAGGGTATGCTCATAAAAGGACACGTTTAGTCCCGAATCAAATTGAGATGTGAATTCACGGCTAGTTGTATCATTGAACCTTTGAGGGTCACACAAGTGCTAATTTTTAGATCTCGTCGAGAAGTAAAATAGTTCAATGTGTTGAACGGCTTATTAAGGAGTTTATAATCGTAAAGAAAAATAGAAGTATGAATTTTATAAGAAGATTATGGGAAATGTAAATTTTAATTTGTGGAAGAGTTCCAAAATTAAAAGACAACTCAAATAAATAATGTATTTTAAAATTGTGATTTCCATAAACATTATTATGGACTAAATTAAATTAATTCAAGTGTTGAATTAATTAAACACTAGTGGACCTAGTAGAGTCCATATAATTAAATTATTTCAAGTGTTGAATTAATTAAATAATATTGGGTCTTGAAAAGCCCAATTGAAAATAATTATTCAACTAGTGCGCTTGAGTAAATTAAAGTAAAGATTTAATTGATCTCAAATGTGTTTGAGATATTTATATAAAATTTCATGGGCTTTGTAAATATTACAAGCCCAAATAATATGTATGAGGAGGTTAAGAGTTGGGAGACAAATTTTTCAATAAACAAGGCATGGCATGCTAACACACTTTACACTTTTTCAAGCACCAAGAAAAGCCATCCTTCTCTCCTATCACCTCACCATGGCCGAAACTTTCCACACATATTCTCTTCATTTTTTGCTTCTTCGATTGTTGAGGAAAGCACACACTTTTCAAAAAAAAATGCTCTAATTTTTCTAGTGCAAAATTAGAGTGGATCTAATCTGTTAGTGGTGAATCTAATTTGAAGGGAAAAAGGAATTTGAGCAAGGAGTGCTCAAGGGAAGCTTGCAGATTGTCTACCATCAAGAGCTAAGTTGTTTACAACTTAGTTGGAGCCAACAATCAATCTTTATGATTGATAGGTAAATTTCTTAACAGACTATGTATGACATTTTTGTGTTTTTCCTATTTGCTATACACACTAGTGGTTGCTCGGTTTTCATGCTTTTAAAATATGATTTTTCGAAATTCCGTTGCGCATCCGGGCACCGTAACCGATCCCCTTTCAAGTGGTATCATGAGTTATAGTTACTTTTATGTGTAGCAAATACATGATATTATATTGAGGTCAATTTCTAACTTAATGAGATAATCGTTATAACAAAATCGAGGGCCAAAAATGGGGCTGTTTTTGGCCTCATGTTGTTGCCCATTTCTGGCATCTTGGGCTGCCCGAGGGGCTGCCCATTTTGGGCAGCAAGGGCTGCCCGAACCTCCCCTTTTTAAAATTTTAAAAAAAATTGTGCATGTTGGTCGGAATCAGGCGACGGAGCTCCAAAAACGGCAATGACGACTAGGATTTTCAAAAGTGTTTTGGAATATCAAAGTGTCATGGGCCTTAAGTTGTTGGGCCATTAGATGGTCAACATAATTTGTGAAATTTAAGTGGACCAAAATATTTTTTGTGATTAATGTCTTTTTAGGCCGTTAAGTTTAAATCTACAAAATTTGAATATATTTTCTCATTAAAAAAATAATTGAAGTTAGACTTTAATTATTTATAGTAAATGATGATTTACAAGAAATTCGGTTATAAATAAATTAATTAGAAAGTAGACAAATGAGTTTGTTTACTTTGTTGATTTAATTTATAATCGTAGCGGTTTGTGATTGGATATATAATATTGGATGAATTGATTATTGTGATAATTAACTGAAAGTGTATGTTATGTGATATTATGCAGGAAGGATAATGAAAATCCCAAGCCCAATTTGCTAGGTGTATGCTAAAATATTTTGTGTTGAATGATTGTAATAATTATCAATTTATAAATGGGCTTGGTTTATGACTCGTTCCCACCCCATGAGATGTATCCCTATTTGTCATGGATATTTATTTTTAAATATTAGTATAGTGGAAAATCAAGATTGGAAGATGGTGGCCTTGATGATTATGAAGATCAAAGACATGTAAATATTGGAGGCTTATGTAATTATGCTTTTGCATCCCTAGGATTGGACATAGTTCCTTGTTTGGCTCACACGGGCATTAGTATTGGGACGATTGATCATCCTTGTTTAGTTTACTTTTTATATAATATATATATGCTATTATAAATAATTAGGATGTGCATTATTATTATGATAATAACAAAATTGCATAAATCTGACAAACATACGATCAAACATTGCGAACTTTTAAAAAAAATTAATGATGAGACCTTTCGAAATTAAAAACTCTCATTTTGAATAAGAATCAAAATTACTATCAAGCCCGAAAAGGAGAATTATAAAGGTGTTTATAATTTCCATGTCTTCCATCGACAATGGGTGCATGATGAACGCTACCCGTGCTCGGGGCTCGACTCATATTATTGGTGGGGCTATGGAGACCAGAAAGCTGTGATATCCATTGACATGGTGATGTGAACTACGTGGAACTCTAATGATTTTGGCTCATATTATTGCGAGAACTCATGGTGACCGTCCATTAAGGTTCAACATCGATGGGTAAGGGTTGACACGTAAAGATGAACGACATCATATTATTTGGTCCTAATCAAACGTGAGACAAAAGTTTACGTAGAGGGTTGCATGGAGATGCAATTGGAAACTACCTTTTAGAAATTATGATTGGCTGATATTATTCAGGATCATAATTTTCTAATTGGACCCTACGTACCTACTGAGGAAAGGAGTTTCCCGTTTTCACTAGAGGGTAGTGAAAAATGTCAAAACAATGGGAGAGGAATTTTATGAAGTAAAAGTCCATACTTTGTATCTTACAAAATATTTTAAAATTGTCAATAATATTTATCTGTTTTACTTTTCTGTACAAATTTTACAATGTCTTCGATTCGCAATCCGTTATCTGCAATACTCAACAAACACATATTAACCGGACCTAATTACCTCAATTGGCTAAGAAACCTGAAAAATGTTTTGAATACGGAAAATATAGCATATACACTCACTGAGTCGCTCCCTGTTGATGCTCCAACTAGCTGCACTCCCGAGGAATTGCAAACTAACAAGGATTGGTGTGACCATGACTTGAAAGCCAAGTGTTATATGCAGGCTTCTATGAATGATGAGCTGCAGAGGCGTTTTGAGTATGCAAAGAGTGCTGCTGACATTCATTTGCATCTCAAGAAGCTCTTTGGTGAGCAAACACGGCCTCTTAGGCATATTACCGTCAAGGAGCTACTCACTTTACGCATGCGAGATGGGGCTTCGGTCCATGAACATGGCCTGCAATTGATTAGGCTTGTGGATAAGCACGTTGGCATGGATCTTATGTTGCCATCAGATTTGACCACTGACGTGTTGCTCTTGTCACTTCTGAGCTCATTTGATCCTTTTGTGGTGAATTGAAACATGAACAACTTGAAGCCTACCCTTGAGGAGTTGGTGAATATGCTTGTTACGTTTGAATCCTCCATCAAGAAAGAGAAGTCGTTTCTTTATGTGGGTTCTTCATCTTGTACGAAGACTGGTCCACATGGGAAGGGAAAGAAGCGTTCTTTCCAACGTCCCAAGAATAATATGCCCTCAAACAGGCAAGCTCCGAATCCCATTGTGGTAGCCACATCAGTTAAGGCAGACAAGACTGTTAATATCTGTCATCACTGCAAGAAGCCTGGACATTGGAGGCGTAACTGCAGAGAATATTTTGCCCAGAAGGGTTCTGCAAACGGTGTGTTCTACATTGATGCAAACATTTCAATTAACTCTACTTCTTGGGCATTAGATACTGGCTGCGGCTCACATCTCTGTAATGATTTAAAGGTGATGGGAATAAGTAGAAGACTTAGGGAAGGTGAGACCTTCTTGAGGATGGGCAACGGAGCAAGAGTTGCTGCCAAGGCAGTGGGAGATGTTTACTTATTGTTGAACAATGATTTTAAGTTGATTTTAAGAGATGTTTTGTTTGTACCTAATTTGGTGAAAAACATTGTTTCCATTTCTATGTTTGATAAATATGGATATTCTTGTTTATTTAGCAAAGGTTTTTGCAACATTTACAAGAATGAATGTTTGATTGGTACGAGAAAACTTGAAAACGATCTCTATAACTTAATATTGAAAGATATTACACTAAACAATGTACAAGCTATAACCAAAACAAACAAGCGAAAACAAGATACTCTAAATTCGGCACAATTATGGCATGCTCGATTATGACATATTTTCCTAAGAAGGATGAACAAGATAGTGGGAGTAGGCATGCATGTTTGATATGTCTAATATTAATTCTCTCACGACTCATTAATCATGTCTAAAAGGAAATATAACAATAATTCCCTTTAAGGGCCACGTATAGCGAGCCAAAGGATTATTGGATTTGATGCATACCGATGTGTGCGGTCCGCTTAGCATCACCACTAAACAGGGACATGCCTACTTCATCACCTTTACTGATGAATTTTCGAGGTATGGATATGTGTATTTGATGAAATACAAATCTGAAGCCTTTGAAAGGTTCAAAGAATTCAGAAATGAAGTAGAGAAACAATTGGGACGAACAATCAAGTCACTTCGATCGGATCGAGGCGGTGAGCACTTGAGTGCCGATTTCCAAGAGTATTTTAGGGAGAATGGGATTCTCTCGCAGTGGACTTCGCCTGCTACACCATAGTTTAATGGTGTTTCAGAGCGTCGTAACCGGAATTTGATGGACATGGTTCGGTCTATGATATGGTTCACGGAGTTTCCGCCATCCTTTTGGGGATATGCACTTAAGACCGCGGCACTGTTGTTGAACAATGTCCATTCAAAGGTAGTTGATAAGACACCATATGAGATATGGATGGGTAAGCCTCCTAAATATTCTTATCTTAGAATATGGGGATGCTTGCTTATGTGAAGCAGGTAGTGGGAGATAAATTGGATAGTCGATCCATTTTATGTTACTTTGTGGGATATCCAAGAAATTTAGTTGGATATTATTTCTATCATCCCCATGAAACAAAGGTGTTTATTTCTAGGAATCCAACCTCTTTGGAAAAAGAATTTCTATTTGATATAAAAAGGGAGATGATAGAACTCAAAGAGGTTCGAGAAACACCCACAATCGTAGAATCCACACCCGAAGATCCAAGAGAGAAGATACAAGCTCCTAGAAGATCCGAGAGAGTCTCGATACTACCTATGTGGTATGGTCTGCTTCTTGAAGTTTGTCATGATGAGCCTAACCATGGATGTGATCCAATGACCTTCAAGGAAGCGTTATCTGATGCCGATTCATCCAAATGGCTTGAAGCTATGGAATCTGAGATGAATTCCATGCATTCGAACCAAGTGTGGAATCTTGTGGATTCACATGTGGGAACTGTTCTCGTAGGTTGTAAATTGATTTACAAGAGGAAACTTGGGGCGGATGGGAAGGTATTGACCTTCAAGGCGCGATTGGTAGCAAAAGTCTATACTCAAAGACAAGGAGTTGACTTTGAGGAAACCTTTTCTCTGGTTGCAATGTTCAATTCTATAAGGATAATGCTAGCCATAGCTGCATGGAATGACTATGAGATATGGCAGAAGGATGTAAAGACAGCTTTTCTTAATGGGGATATTAAGGAAGAGATTTACATGTCTGAACCTGAAAGGTTTACATCTATCGGAAGTGAGCATATGATATGCAAACTTCAGAGATCTATTTTTGGTCTAAAGCAAGCATCTAGGAGTTGGAACCTCATATTCGATAGTACAATCAAACAGTTTGGTTTTACTAAGAATCCTGAGGAACCTTGTGTGTATAAGAAGGTCAGTGGGAGTGTTGTGACATTTCTGGTGCTTTATGTTGATGACATTCTACTCACTGGGAAATGATGTTGGGATGTTACAATCAACTAAAATATGGTTAGCGAGTAATTTCTAGATGCAAGACTTAGGTAAAGCATCTTTTGTATTGAGAATACAGATCTATAGAGATAGATCGAGAAGATTGCTTGGTCTCACCCAGTCCACATACATTGACACCATCGTTAAGCGGTTCTTGATGGATGAGTCTAAGAGAGGACATCTACCAATGTGTCATGGCGTGACCCTATCCAAGTCTATGTCTCCCAAGACTGATGCAGAGATAGCGGCAATGACAAGCATTCCTTATGCATCTGCAGTTGGTAGCATCATGTATGAGATGATATCTACACGTCCTGACGTGGCTTTTACACTAAGTGTAGTGAGTAGATAACAATCAAACCCTGGTCTTTCACACTGGAAAGCTGTGAAAGACATCCTCAAGTATTTGAGAAGGACCAATAAGTTGTTCTTAGTCTATGGGGGTGGAGAACGGAAATTAGAAGGCTATACTGACTCTAGCTTCCAAAACGATATCGATGACTCTAAGTCAACCTCTGGGTTTGTATTCATGCTCAATGGTGATGCTGTCTCCTTCAAGAGTTCCAAGCAAGACAATACTGCTGATTCCACCACAGAAGCCGAAAACATTGCTGCATCAGCTGCATCAAAGGAGGCTGTTTTGATAAGGAATTTCGTCCAAGAGTTGGGCGTCATTCCTAATGGAGTTTCTCCAGTCCCGATGTTTTGTGACAACACAAGAGGCATTGCACAGGCAAAGGAGCCAAGGTCTAATAAGAAATCCAAACATGTATTGAGAAAGTACCACATCCTCCGATAGATTGTGGAAAGAGGAGAAGTGCCGATTGACAAAGTCGGCTCCGCAGATAATGTTGCTGATCCACTAACTAAGCCTTTACCTGGACAGTTATTCGAGAAGCATCACAAATCGATGGGTTTGAAGCATATGGGTAGTTGACTCTATTGCAAGTGGGAGATTGTTGGAGTAGGTGCCCGTCAAGCCAAGTGTTGGCCGAGGGTTCATGTTTAAACTCTATGTATAAACAATCTTTATTTTAATAATATTTGAAATTATTGCTTTGACACATCTTTATCTGTATACCCATGCTAGTTGCATAGATAAAGTACTTGAATATATAAATATTAGAAAGAATATGAGATGCTCATATGATGAGTATGATAAAACTAATATTTGGAATACTGTGTATGAAAAGGGATCGTTTATGGTGCCCGAATGCACAACGGAAGTTTCTAAATAATTTTTCAAGGGAAAAAAATAAAACACCTCAATCCTATAGTGTGTAGCAAATATGAAAAAACACAATATGAGATTCACAGGGTGTTTTAGAAAATTACCTATCAATCTCAAAAGATTGATGATGGCTCCAACTAAGATGTAAACACCTTAGCTCTTGAATGGCAAGACAAATCTTCAAGCCTCCTTGCTCAAAATCAAGTCCACCACCAACAATCTAAATCCACCTTACACTTGCATTAGAAAAATGTAATGCATTTTCTTTGAGAAGAGTATGATTTCCTCAACAAATTGAAGAAGAAAATTGAAGGGAAAAGAGGCTCAATATTTCGGCCAAAAAAAGGGAGAGAAAGGGGTTGGAAGACTTTTCTTGGTGCTTGAAAAAGTGATAAAGTGCATGAGCATGTCATGCATTGTTTTATGAAAAGTTGCCTCCAACCCTTCACCTCCCATGCATGCTTTCTACTTGAGCTTGTAACAATTACAAAGCACTATATGAATTTAATTGACGTATAAATCTAATATGTTTAAAAAAAAGTTGACGTATAATTTAATTTTTTGGACTCTACTAGGTCAACTAGTCTTTAATTAATTCAAAACTTGAATTAATTTAATTTACTCCATAATAATGTTTATGAAAATTACAATTTTCTAATACATTATTTATTTGGCCAACTTTTAATTTAGGAACACTTCCACAAATTAAAATTTACATTCCTCTTATAGAAGTCATACACATTGAACTATATTTTACTTCTCAACGGGATCTAGAAAGTTAACACTTGTGTGGCCCTCAATGGTTAATTGATACAACTAGTCGTGGGTTCACATCTCCATGTGATTCGGGACTAAACATGTCCTTATATGAGCATACTCCAATTGCTCCATTCTTATTAATCAACTCTTTGATATTAAAAATGTCAGAACTCAAGTCTGATAGTACCCAACCAATCATGTTAAACTCCTAGCAGCATCGCTTACTTGATTCTCTAGGTATCAAATGATAGTACCTGCAAAAACCATTCAATTATGGTTAGCATACAGTACGGTCCATTCAACTCATATATCCCGATCGATTCGACATCTATTGGTATATCGAGAGCTGTCAAAGAATCGATACTATGTGTCATGTTCTAGTTGCATCGATGGTGTAATCTATGAAACCCCTTTCATAATTACCACCATACTCTGATCAGAGATTTCAAACTACATATACATGAGATCACATAGGATATTCATACCCGAAAGTAAGCGGTGAATCCCCGACTACAATGCATCGACTCCTATATGTTTCCACAAAATACCAAACCTTGCCACCTGATGACCCCATATGAATAGGTAAACAAGTCGAAGTGCAATGCTAGCATATATAGTCTCAATGTTGTCCCGGGTCATACGGACTAATGGCGTACAACCATAAACTAGGACATTTCCACTCGATAAGTGAGAACCACTTGGAAAGTCCTTTAATGAGGGTTGTTCAGCGCACTCTACAAGGTGCACCTATCTGCATGTTCGGACATCACTGTCCCCTACCAATGAAACATGGTACTCACATCGCAGATACTAGTCTCGAACTCGAGCGGCCTATATCCTTCTTAGCGGCGGCTGAATCAACCAGGAACTGTTTAGAATATGCAGTATTCCAAATATGAGTTTCATGATACTCATTATATGAGCATCTCATATTCTTTCTACTATTTGTATATTCAAGTACTTTATCTATGCAACTAGCATGGGTATATATATAAAGATGTGCCAAAACAATAATTTCAAATATTATTAAAATAAAGATTGTTCATACATAGATTCCGTAGGTATCAAATGATAGTGCCTGCAATAACAAATCTATTATGGTTAGCGTACAGTACGGTCCCTTCATCTCATATATCACGATCGATTTGACAACTATTGGTATATCGAGAGCTGTCAAAGAATCGATAGTATGTGTCATGTCGTAGTTGCATCTATGGTGTAAGCTATAAAACCCTTTTCATAATTACCACCAACACTCTGATCAGAGATTTCAAATTACATACACATAGGATATCCATATCCGATGGAAAGTGGTGAATCCCCGACTACAATGCATCGAATCCTATATGTTTTGAAAGAACACCCAACCTTTCCTCCTGATTACCCCATGGGAGTCGGTAAACAAGTCAAAGTCCAATGTTAGCATATAGAGTCTCAATGTTGTCCCGGGTCATAAGAACTAATGTTGTACAACCATAACTAGGACGTATCCACTCGATAAGTGAGAACCACTTGTAAATTCCTTTATGGAGGGTTGTTCAGTGCACTCTAACCCGAGCACCTATCTGAATGCTCGGACATCACAATGTCCCCTACCAATGAAACATGGTACTCATTGCAGATACTAGTCTCAAGCTCGAGCGGCCTTTATCCTTCTTAGCGGCAGCTGAATCGACTAGGCCAGAACGCTTCTGGGCCCTTACAGTTACGCCTCCAATGTCCAGGCTTGTAGCAGTGGTAATAGATATGTTTTGAATTGTCGGGCTTTGTGGGTTTCAGAGTGGGTTTCTTATATGGCTTCTTGTTCGGCTTGTTCTTTTTCAGAGGGACAGAACGCTTCTTGCCTTTATTTTGGGCTTTTTTTAACACACCAGACGATAAGCCCACTAGAAGAACATGCTTTTCTTTCTTGATTGTGACCTCATAAGTAGTAAGCATATTGACCAACTCCTCGAGCTTATTCATATTAAAGTTAACCCCAAATGCATCAAACGAGGGGGGCAGTGACAGCAAGATAATATCAGTCGAGTGCTCACTAAGAATAACCACGTGGAGTCCCACTAACTTTTCGATGAGCCCAATCATCCTAAAACCATGCTCATTGACCAAAGTCCCATCTCGCAAGCGTGTAGTCATGAGTTCTTTAACAATAGCATGTCTCTCTGAGCGAGTTTGTACACCATACAATTCTTTCATATGAAGGTGAATGTCAACACCATTCACGGCCTCCTCGAACCTCCTTTGAAGGTCATTCGACATAGAAGCTGAAAGGGAATTGTTTACGGGTGCTCGGAATGCGCAACGAAAGTTTTAAAAAATATTTACAAGAGCAAAAGCACCCCTCACTAGTATGTAGCAAATACAAAAACACAAAACATATATAGGATGTTTAAGTGTTTTACCTGTCAATCTTAAAGATTGATGATGCCTCCAACTTAGATGATAAACAACTTAGCTCTTCAATGGTAGACCAGTCAACAAGCTTCCCTGGAGCACTCCTTGCTCGAAAATCAAGCCCACCACCAACAAGATAAATCCACCTTACACTTGCACCAGAAAATGTCAGGAATTTTTCTTGGAGAAGTTTGCTATCAATTCATATAACCCGACCGATTCGACAATCATTGGTATATCGAGAGTTGTCAAAGAATCGATATTATGTGTCATGTCGTAGTTGCATCGATGGTGTAATCTCAGAAACCCCTTTCTTAATTACCACTAACACTCTGATCAGAGATTTCAAACTACATACACATACGATATCCATACCCGAAGGAAAAAGGTGAATCCCCGAATACAATGCATCGACCCCTATATGTTTCGACTTAACACCCAACCTTGCAACCTGATGACCCCATGAGAGTCGGTAAACAAGTCAAAGTGAAATGCTAGCATATAGAGTCTCAATGTTGTCCCGGCTCATAAGGACTAAAGGTGTACCACCATAAACTAGGACGTTTCCACTCGGTAAGTGAGAACTACTTGGAAAGTCCTTTGTGGAGGATTGTTCAGTGCAATCTACAAGGAGCACCTATTTACATGCTCGGGCATCACAATGTCCCCTACCAATGAAACATGGTACTCACATCGCAGATACTAGTCTCAAACTCAAGCGGTCATTATCCTTCTTAGCGGCGGCTGAATCGACTAGGAACTGTTTAGAATATACAGTATTCCAAATATGAGTTTCATGATACTCATCATATGAGCATCTCATATTCTTTCTATTATATGTATATTAAAAGACTTTATCTATGCAACTAGCATGTGTATACAGATAAAGATGTGCCAAAACAATACTTTTGAATATAATTAAAATAATGATTGTTTATAAATAGAGTTTCAATATGAACCCTCGGCCAACACTTGGCTCGACGGGCACCTACTCTAACAGAAGCCAGCATGTAGCTTTTAGCTTGAAGATCATGGTCCCATCATTTCTCGAGCTTAGCCAACTCAGTAAAACTGATGTCCTAAGTTGCTTTCCTCAGTGGCTTCTTATTAAGCACATACGCAATCTTTACCGAGTTCAGAAAAATCTTTAAATTTTGAAACCAGTCATTATAGTTAGGTTCAGTCAACTTGTTTTGATCAAGAAAGATTGAAAGCAGGTTACGAGTTGTCATAGTAAATATACTGAAAACGAAAACAAATAATGTTTAATGATTATTTTAAAATAATTTTAAGGTATAAAATATGGATTTTTATTTTATAAATTTTCATCCCACTATTTTGACATTTCCACCACCCTCTGATGAAAAAGAGAAATTGTATTAGACAATTATGATCCTGAATAATATCAGCCAATTATAATTTCTAAAATGTAGAATCCAATTGCATCCCTATGCAACCTGTAAGGTCTAGGAATTTAATTCACGTAACCTGAATGCATGCAATATAAGATTTTTATTAAAATTGAGTGTTTAATTATTTTTATGCAATTTATGCATAATTCATGTATGATAGGATTTAATTCATAAAATTTTAAAAGTTCATGCATTAGGGTTTCTTGATGTTTTTCGCGCCCGAACAAGGAACGGACACCGGAGAATTATCAGAAAAATTATCTTATTATATGATTAATTTTTATTAATTATTATAAGATGTTTTAAAGGTATTTTTCAAGAAATGGGCCTTGTTTCGTATTTTTACCTGCCATAGCATAATTTTTAACGGTACGTAAATTTTATCGATTCGGGAGACTTTTTGAGGGTTCGACTTTTACTTTAAAAAACACGAAATATTTTTCGGGAGTGTGTTTGGATTTATTGGGCCTACTTTTAATCTTATTGGGCTTAAAACTATTTTAAAACTTTTAAATTGCAATTTGTGGCCCATTAGCTAATTGTTATCCACTTATTTAATCACCTAATTAACCCTAAACATAAACTAATCTCCCCACCAGCCGACACCACCATTCAGAAATCCATTTTCTCGGTTTTCAGCGCCTCCCTCACCTGAAAGGCTCGGCCGTCGCTTGTTCTTGCATCAATCAATTCTCTGGCGCTTCCTCGTTGCTCCTTCTTCAATCTTCTCGCATAAAAGATCAGTAGGCACGCTGTGTACTCTCATTTTGCATCATACTCGTCATATACCATGTGGTTTTTTGTGTCATGTATGAATCTTTTGTAGATCTTGCATGATAGTGTATTGTTGCATTGTTTTCCTCGATTTTGTGCATGGTTCTTGTGCCACTCACGTTTTTCTGTGAACTTTGGTGTAAAAGGGCTGCTGGTGAAGTGTTTTAGGATATTTTTTGTTGATGATTCAGGTGGTACAGTTGCTGGAGTCACGGATGGCCGAGAGAGTGGGAGATATAGTCTGGATCGATGGTTTGTTGAAGGGTGTAGAGTAGATCAAGAGTTGGGGAGGGAAGCCGCCGGCGTCAGGGTGATTCCAGGCCGACCTAGAATAGTGCTAACCATGCTGGTCCGAACCCTTGAGCAGCACGAACGAACCTAGTACAAGGGAGCTCGCAGTGGAGGTGTTTCGGCTCCTAGAGTGTAGGCTGCATGAGGCAAGAGTCATGGTGTCTTTGGGTCCAGAGGAGTCCTAATATGGGCTAGGGGTAGCCAAGGCATGGCTGCTCTCATAGGTGGCGGGTTCGGATCTCAATAAGGGAAGAATAATGTGCTAGGGTTTGTAGATGAGGGAGATGCGAATTTCAGCAGCCTTTTGGCCTAGGGTCCGAAGGCTTAGGAGTCGAGGTAGAGGAGTTTAGGAAATTTTACATGTTCATAAATGTGTGGTAAAAAGTTGGGAAAAAAATTTGGTTGAGTTTCGATTCGATTTGAGTTAAAAACGAGACCCCGGTCCAAGTTTTAAAACGAATCGGTTAAGTTATGGTATAGGCTCTAGTTTAAATCTAAAAATTCTTTTAAATATGTTTTTGGACATTTTAGGGAGTTTGGTAAACATCGGGTCAATTTTAGAGGTCCAGTGATAAAACGGGAATTTTTGGGTTTCTAGGGGCAAAATGGTCATTTTGCACTCGGGGTGAGATTTTGGTCCTGGCATCGCCCTGAGTACATTTTATCATGTTTTTAATGATTATGCATCATGTTTATGATTTGTATCAAATTATGACAAATACGGTGTATGCTTTGTTTTAAGGAAAAGTTACGTATATGCATGTTTTTATTAAATGGTGAATATGATGAAATTTTTTAAGGATGGGAATTGGTTGTGAGTGACGATGTATATGTATACGATGACATGAGATATGATGAGCTGAGGCCAAGGCTCAGTGGACGGGTAATGCTGTCGCTGATGTCCCCGCCGCCCGGTACCGTGGTTATACGTAGATGGATCCATCGATAGAGCTGAAACAAAGTCACAACTAATGAACTGAATTCATTTAAAAGAAAATGTATACATATATGATGACATGAGTTGACATGATTTGACACGTTATGATTCTACACGACCCGTTTATGTTATGCTTTTAAGTTAATGAAAGATATGTTGAGTATGATATTTTTCACTGTTGTATGCCATGTATATGTACTTGTTATTCTTGGTACAGGTGTGTTGAGTCTTTAGACTCACTAGCCGTGTGTGAAGCAGGTGACCTTGATGCAGAGGAGACTGGAGGCGCTGAACTCCGAGCAGGCAGCAATGGTGCGGTGACATGACCCAAGGACCGCATGTTTTTCGGCATTTGATTTATGAGTTTTTGAGAGGAGTTAAACATTTTTATACGTGGATGATATGAAAGTTTTTGCTCGTATATGTTTACGTTTGATCTTGGATGATGTTGGTTATTTTAAACTGCGCAATTTTTATTGTCAAATAAATACGATTATTTTAAATGTTATTTTGTGAATGCAAGACTTTATATATATAAAAAATATATTTCAGAACTTTTAAAATGAGTAGACGTTACAGTTGGTATCAGAGCAAGGGTCCTGTGTAGGGTTGTGCCACCGCTAGCTTCTGCCACTCAGTCTTGAAGCCTCAAGTCTATAAGATTTTATGTTTTAAATGAGTTAAATGATTTACTGTTGTCACCTGCATGTTACATGATTTATGTTTGACGATGATTTACTGTTCACGTTTAACTGCTTTTACGATTTAATAATATACTGTTTTAAAAACTATATTAATTGCAAGAAGGGTTGCGTTTTAAATTGGACTGTATTCAGATATGCCTCACAGACGTGCTCTCAAAACTGATATGCAGGATGAGATTCCTGGAGGAGGCAAAGGGCCTCCACCACCACCGCAAGGAGACCCAGCTACTCGAGCACTTAAGGGGATAGCTGGACTGATGGAGCAGGCTAGCAAGGCCAATAGGTACACCGACAGCAGAAAGATATTTTTGAGTTGTTCCGAAGGCTCAACCCAAAGGGGTTCGGGGGTATCACCAATCCATTCGTTTCAGAGTGATGGATTAGGTTTCTGAGTTACATTTTGAGTATGTGCAGATGAAGGATGGCGACCAGGCCAGGTCCGCCATTTATATGCTGAGGGGTGATGCGTCCCTATCATGGGAAAGAGCTGCACATGCAGTGGATGTGGCTACTCTCATGCGGGCCAGATTCAAAAAGATGCTCTTCGGGAAGTATTTCACAACTGACATCAAGGGACGTCTGACGAGGGAGTTCATGAGCCTCAGGCAGGGGGACTTATCTGTGGCGTAGTTTATCCGCAAGTTTGACAAGGGCTGCCATATTGTGCCCATGATAGCAGGAGATGCAGCCCAGAAGCTAAGGCATTTCTTAGATGGACTGAGACCCACACTTCGCCTGGACGTCATGCTGATGAGGTCGGAAGGTACTGATGTGGCCACTGCCTGCGATTTTCAAGTAGAGCAAGCACTGCCAACATAGAGCATGAGATGCATAGGAAGAGGCAGGAGGCTCAGTCCAGTTCCCAGCCACATAAGAATCAGTTTACTGGGCCACCAAGGCAGCAGGGGCAGCAGAGGCCATAGGGAAAGGGTAGGAGTCCACAGCAGCAGATACCTCCTCAGGCACCAGGGGCGTTTAAGCTAGATGACAGGCAGCCATGCCCTAAGTGCAGCAGGTTCCGTTTCGGCGAGTGCAAGTGGGGAACCTTCAAATGCTTTGTGTGCGGACATGCGGGCCATAAAGCAGCAGATTGCCCTAGGAACAAGGGCCCCACTACTGGCTGAGCTTATGTGATGCAGGCCGAGGATGCTGGGGCAGCACCAGACTCGACACGGATTCCCGATAACCCTATGGTTTAAGATTTTAATTTACTATACAATTGCTTGGGTTTTATGCTTGTATGAGTATTTAATTATTGGAATTGATGACTTCGAAGGAATTAGGATGTATGCTCTACCTAGTTGAGACTAAGAATGTAATTATTTGATTGAGAACAAATTTATCGACAAATGATTTTATGGGGTCAAGTTGTAATTTTCGAAAATTAGAAGGACCCAAAGTGCAATTTTAGAACTTTAAAGGGCTAAATTGAAATTTTCGATTTTTCTAAGGATCAATTTTGATTTCTTTGGGGAATGATGTTTGGATTAATTCAGTGATTTTTCGAGGATTTTGGGTTAATTGTCGGTAAGAAAATTTTAAAGTTTCAACACGACTAGATATGATGGCATGTTTTGTCGTAGGGAGAATATATTGCAGGTGTAGCCACGCATACATTGCTAGATTCGGGGGCTACGCATTCGTTTATATCTTAATCCTTTGTCAAGAGACTAGGAATCATACCAGTAGTGATGGATTCAGGGTTCAGAGTATCGATCCTATCCGGGGATTAGATGTTCACTTCGCAGATAGTGAAGAGGTTGGAGCTTCGGTTACAGAAGTATGCGGTGCACGAAGATTGGTTAGGGCTTCTACTACCGGAGTTTGACATCATCTTGGATATTGACTGGATATCTTCTCATCGAGCAGTCATAAATTTTTGGCAAAAGTCAGTGTCTGTCGGACCGCCTAGTGGGAAGCCGTTTGTTTTTGAGGCAGCTAGATATCAGCAGATGCCAAACATCATTTCCTACTTGTGTGCGAGGAAGCTTATGAGGAGAGGCTGCCAAGAATTTTTGGCCAGCATTGTGTCAGTGTCTGAGCCGACCAAGTAGAGGCTAGAGGACGTGGATGTGGTCAAGGAGTTCTCCAGTGTTTTCCCTGATGATGTTTCAGGCATCCCACCTGACAGAGACGTAGATTTTTTGATTGAGTTTATGCCAGGCAAAGTGCCAATATCTAAAGCACCAAACCGGTTAGCGCCTAAAGAGATGAAGGAGCTCAAAGATCAGATTCAGGATATGTTAGATAACGGTTTCATTAACCATAGCTTTTCTCCATGGGGCGCACCAGTTCTTTTTGTTAAGAAAAAGGATGGTAGCATGCGACTGTGTATCGATTACAGAGGGCTGAATAGGGTCATAGTCAAGAATAAGTACCCGTTATCGAGGATCGAGGATTTGTTTGATCAGCTGCAGGGAGGATCAGTGTTCTCCAAGATAGACCTTCGATCCGGTTACCACCAAATGAAAGTGAGAGAGTCAGATGTGTATAAGACAGCCTATGCCATTCGGTTTGACGAATGCGCCAGCGATTTCATGGATCTCATGAATCGCGGGTTTCATCCATTTTTGGATCAGTTCGTCATAGTTTTCCGAAGAGTAGGGAGGAGCACAGTCAGTACCTGAGGACAGTATTGCAGACTCTATAGGATAGATGACTGTATGCCAAGTTCAGCAAATGTGAGTTCTGGCTTGATAGAGTGGCTTTCTTAGGTCACATTGTATCGCAGGATGACATAGAGGTCGATCCCAGCAAAGTGGAGGCTGTCAGAGATTGGTCAGTTTCTAAGAGTGTGACAGAGATCCGTAGCTTCTTGGGATTGACAGGTTACTACAGGAAGTTCATCCAGGGCTTCTCTTCTATTGCGGTACCGATGACCGCTTTGACAAAGAATAATACCAAGTTTATCTGGGGACCTGAGTGTCAGGATAGCTTTGACAGACTGAAGCTAAGGTTGACCACTGCACCAGTACTAGCTATGTCATCAGGACAAAGAGAGTTTGTGGTCTATAAAGATGCATCTAAGCTTGGGTTGGGCGCAGTTCTGATGCAGCAGAAGCCTATGCGTCTACACAGATGAAGGTCCGTGAGAAGAACTATCCGACTGATGACCTCGAGCTAGCAGCAGTGGTATTTGTCTTGAAGATCTGGAAACTCTATCTATATGGGGAGAAGTGCATGATTTTTATAGATCATAAAAGCCTGAAGTACTTCTTCACACAGAAGGACCTGAATATGCAACAGATGAGGTGGCTGGAGCTGGTGAAGGATTATGATTGTGACATTAGCTACAATCCGGGTAAGGCTAATGTGGTTGCAGACGCTCTGAGCCGGAAACACGCAGTGATAGCTCATTTATCAGTGCAGAGACCACTGCAGGCTGAGATTCAGAGATTTGAGATTGCAGTTTAAGCCAAGGGCGAAGCCCCGAATCTTGCCACTCTAACAGTACAGCCGACTCTGAGAGACAGAATCCGGACAGGGCAGACTTCTGACGAGCAGTTACAGAAGTGAGGACAGATGTAAGGACCGTGTATCGTATTATCGTAAATCCTGTGTGATTATCGATAATCTATGAAATTGTCATGTGATTATGTAGTTGATGTATATCCTAACAAGGGAAATTGAGAAAATGAATATTGAATACGAATTGACGTGCTAAGAGATCGAGTGGAAAAGCCGGACGCCAATATAATACAAAAATCAATATTTGGACAGAACATGTGGCGCCCGAGCGGTAGAAAATGACCGCCCGAGCGCCAGTGTGGAATAAGGGGGGTTCTCGGACAGAACATGCCGCGCCCGAGCGGTAGTTTTTGATCGCCCGAGCGCGGAGCAAGTGACACTCGGGGGCAGAACATCTCGCGCTCGGGTGCGAGAATTCTACCGCTCGAGCGCCGAAGCGGTGGATTGATAAGAACGAGGTTCTTCCTCTTTTTCTTTATTTCTTTCACGGCAGCTTTGAGAGACAAGAGAAATTTCGATTTTCTTTCGTCCGAATCGACTTTGAAACGCTGTCTAAACGCGAAACAAACTATATATTTGTGATCGTCGCGTCGAGGGCTTCTGACTGAGGTAATTTTCTTCTAGTTCCAGCAGCTGTAAATATCAAAGCACTGGATTAGCGTGTATTTGAAGTTGAATTTCTTATATGTAGTAGAATAACCGACAAGAAACTCATATTCGAAGTCGGAATTGAATTATATTATGATTTGAATTTGATATGAATTTTTGAAGTTCCAAATAATATTTGAAACTCATATTAATGATTTTTGATTAGGTTATTGATTGAAATGAGTATGTTATTGATGTAGATAAAGTATTAAACTGATATCTTTAGGCTACATCAACTGGAACGAAGAATTGTGGTATGTTGCGACCGTGTAACATACGACAGGTATCTGTATCATATGATATATTTTTGATTGATTTGATTGATTGGATTGAGAATACATGTCTATATGTCTTATTTGTTGAGTTTATGTGGCATACATGACATGCACGTTGAGCTATGATCCTTGGATACCCTCATATGATTTGATTTGATTTTGGGGTTTGTGAACACAATGCTATGTTTGGTATTAAATGACCCTTAAAGCATAGACATTAGTGGCCCCGATGATTGGATATGAGATTTGGGATTTGATGGCGCTTCGTCGACGCTATCATACGAGTATCCCTTATTGAGGCCGGTGTGCCAGCTCGAGCATTGATTTGATAGCGATTCGATTGACTCTGACATGTGCTCAGTGGATGGGCATTTGACCTGATACCTCAACGACATACATGCATTGCATATCATATATCTTTGTTTAGATATCTATATATTGTGGTTGTTTCAGACTGAGCTTTGCTCACCCCATATGGGGCTGTTGTTGTCTTTGTATGTTGACAATGACAGGTACTCAAGGATATCAGGAGACCGGAGAGGATGCTTCTGGAGGGAGTCATAGTCTGATTTGAGGTTTAGTGGTTGTTTCCCAGTATATATGCATATGTATCTATATACCGGGGTATGTCCCGAGGATATGATTTGTTGTTGTATGAGTTGTTTTGATTATGTGTGGGCATGTTTTATGTTGTGAGATGAAATACTATTTTTAGTATTCAAATAGCATATTTTGGGCTCATTGTAAAGAAATTTTAAACTCGTTTTTCCGCTGTGATTAATTAACCCTAATCAAATTGTGTTGTAATAACGATTAATTGCTAAGGGCCCCACACGGAGTGGTATCAGAGCATAGCTGGGAATGCTTGATTGAGTCTTGTGTACACTTGAATAGGCACGAATGAATTGTGCGTTTGTATTTGAATTATTTGTATTACTTGCTCTTAGTTGATTTGATTTGAGTAAGTATCTGATGAGATTGATGATACGAGATGATGAGATTATGAAATTGATATGAAATTGTGATATTCATCATATGATTTGTAGATGGATCCCACAAATGAAACTTCGAGTAGCAGTACTGAGAGGATTGCTGGACAATTTGAAGGATTTTCCATGGATGTAGTGATGGCTCGATTCCAGGATTTGAAACCACCGAGGTTCTTTGGCACTGAGAGTGCGGAAAGAGCTGAAGTCTGGTTGAAGGATATTGAGCATCTGTTTAATATTGTGGAGTATTCCAAGGCTCGGAGACTGAAACTTGCTTTGTATCAGTTGAAAGACCGAGCTAAATCTTGGTGGTAAGCCGCTGAGATTGGATTGAAAAAGGCCGGGATTGAAGTCACATGGGATGTCTTCAAGGCCCAGTTTTTGGAGCAGTATTCTCCTCCTTCTTATTATACTGCTCAGGAGAATGAATTCAATAATTTGCAGTAGGGAACGATGTCTGTTGCAGAATATGCTTCAAAATTTTCTACTCTGTTGAAGTATGCACCTCACGTAGCTGGGAATGCGAGGGCAAAATATAACAGGTTTGAAAATGGTTTACATCCTGCGATATATACTTATGTTGTTTCTGGTTTGCCTACCAACTACGCAGAGGCAGTGGAACGAGCCAAGGCAGCTGAGGTTGGACTCAGGCGAGGAGGTCCACAGTATACTCCTCCACCACCAGTGTCAGCTCAGCAGCCTGCATTGCGTCCAAGGGGTAAGAAGTTCAAGAAGACTGGTTCTGTTTCTTCGTCTTCTTCCAGTTCGAGTGGATCCCAGAGAGGGAGTCCTGTGATTGCTCCTTACTGTAGTCATTGTGGGGGTAAACATACTATCGAGCAGTGTCGAGGTATGTTTGGTACTTGTTATCAGTGTGGGCAGGAAGGTCATTTCTCTCGAGTATGTCCGAACAGGGGTACGACTTCTTCTCAACCCGAGCCAGGATTTAGAGGTGGCCCTAGCATGAGGAGACCTGTTGTTCCTGTTCCCTCTTTTCAGCAGTCGAATGTTCCACGATATCGAGGACCGGGTGGTCAGAGTGCCCAAGTCCCTCCTCAAGTTCGAGTGTATGCTATGACTGAGGATCAGTCGAAAGAAGCTCCTGGTGGGGTGATTGCAGGTATTTGCATGCTTTGCGATTATCCTGCACGTGTTTTACTTGATACAGGAGCATCTCACTCATTCATATCGCATGCATTTGTTGCATCTCATGCAATTGAGTGTACCCCGTTGTATGATGTTTTGTCGATAGCCACGCCAGCTGGAAAGATTATTTTGTCTGAGCAAGTTGTGCATAATTGTGTATTGATATATGAGGATAATGTGATGTTCTTGAATTTGATTGTCCTCCCAATGCACGACTTTGATTGTATTGTTGGCATGGATATCTTGACAACAAATCGAGCTACTGTTGATTGTATTCATGGAGTGGTTCGATTTCGACCGGTTGATGGACCCAAGGGGAATTTTTATGGCAAGGGTTCCCAAGCCAAAATTCCATTGGTATCCTCTTTGGAAATGTCTCGACTTTTGACTAGCGGAGATGAAGGTTATCTTATCTACGCTATTGATGTCTCTAAGAAGGAGCCTTCTTTATCTGATATTCCTGTTGCGAACGAATTCCCAGATGTATTTCCCGATGAGATTCATGATTTTCCGCCTCATCAAAAAGTTGAGTTTAGTATTGATCTTGTGCCGGGGACTGCACCTATATCGAAAACTCCTTATCGCATGACACCTCTGGAACTGAAAGAATTGAAAGAACAATTACAGGATCTTCTCGACAAGGGATATATTCGACCGAGTGTATCACCTTGGGGAGCTCCAGTTTTATTTGTTCGAAAGAAAGATGGTACTATGCGAATGTGTATCGATTATAGGCAATTGAATCGGGATACTGTGAAAAATAAGTACCCACTTCCTCGTATTGATGATCTCTTTGACCAGCTTCAGGGTACTTCTGTATACTCGAAGATTGATCTTCGTTCTGATATCATAAAGTACGTGTTCGAGAAGAAGATGTGCCTAAAATTGCTTTTCGTACCAGGTATGGCCACTATGAATTCTTGGTTATGCCATTCGGTCTCACGAATGCTCCTGCCGTATTTATGGATCTAATGAATCGTGTCTTTCGAGATTATCTTGACCGATTCGTTATTGTTTTTATCGATGATATTCTCGTGTATTCAAAATCGAACAAGGAGCATACTGAACATTTGAGACTTGTACTTCAAACTCTTCATACTAGCCATTTATATGCTAAATTGTCCAAATGTGAATTCTGGATGGACAAAGTGATATTTTTGGGCCACGTCATTTCGAGACATGGCATATCTGTTGATCCTGTTAAGGTTGAAGCTGTATTGAATTGGCCGAGACCTACGAATGTTCCTGAGATTCGTAGCTTCATGGGCTTAGCTGGTTATTATCGTCGTTTTATTGAAGGATTTTCGAAAATAGTTAAACCTATTACTCAACTGACACAGAAGATTCAGCGATTCATTTGGTCAGAGGATTGTGAAGCTAGTTTTCTTGAATTGAAGAAGAGATTGACCACAGCACCTGTGCTTACTATTCCCTCAGGTACCAGAGGATTTGTAGTGTGTACAGATGCGTCTGGTAAAGGTTTGGGCTGTGTTCTGATGCAACATGGCAAAGTGATTACTTATGCATCTCGTCAATTGAAATCTCATGAAACTCATTATCCTATTCATGATCTTGAGTTGGCCGCCATTGTGTTTGCTTTGAAGATTTGGCGCCATTATTTGTATGGAGAAAAGTTTGTTATTTATTCGGACCATAAGAGTCTGAAATATCTCTTTTCTCAATCGGATTTGAACATGAGGCAACGCCGGTGGATGGATCTCCTGAAAGATTTTGATTGTGAGATTCAATATCACCCTGGATCGGTGAATGTTACTGCGGATGCCCTTAGTCGTAAGGTGCATGATTTTGTGTTAGCATCTGTTTGTGCCGCCAAAGTACACGAGGATATATGTACTTCTTGTTGGACTTTTCACTCGAATTGAAATTCTGTCACTGTTTCAGCATTGCAAATTGAGCTGAACTTGATATCTAAAATCCGAAAGGCCCAACAAAGCGATGCTCAGATTCAGAAGTCGAAAGAACTTTTATCTGCAGGACATCAGTCTGGATTTCAGATTTTTTCTGATGGTTCTTTACGACTTAATGGTTGGCTGGTAGTTCCTGATAATTCTGATTTGAAATCTGCCCTTCTTCGAGAAGCACGCTGTAGCAAATACAGTATTCACCCTGGAGGTCGAAAGAGGTATTTGACATTGAGACCCCAATTCTGGTGGAGACGTATGAAGAAGGACATTGCTCAGTTTATTTCGAAATGCTTGGTCTGCCAGCAAGTGAAAGCCGAGAGAATGAAACCGGGAGGATTACTCCATAGTCTCGAAATCCCAAAATGGAATTGGGAACATATTGCTATGGACTTTGTGACTCATTACCTCGTTCGCCCAAGGGCTGTGATGCTATTTGGGTCATTATTGATCGGCTTTCGAAATCTGCACACTTTATTCCATATGAACGGACTTATCTATAAGGAGAATGACCCGTTTATACATTGAGAATGTTGTGAGACTGCACGGTGTGCCAGTCTCAATTGTATCTGATCGTGATCCCAGGTTTGCTTCTAAATTCTGGGGTAGTTTTCAGGAAGCGATGGGTACGCGTTTGGCTATGAGTACTGCTTATCATCCTCAAACTGATGGCCAGACTGAGCGTACAATTCAAACGTTAGAGGATATGTTGCGTGCGATTGTGATGGATTTCAGAATGGGATGGCAAGATGCTTTACCATTGGTGGAATTTTCTTATAATAATAGCTTCCAAACGAGCATTGGTATGGCACCGTTTGAAGCCTTATACGGGAGACGATGTAGATCACTGTTATTCTGGGATGAAATTGGTGAAAGACAATTGACTGGACCTGAAATGATACAGGAAATGAATGATAAGGTTCAGTTGAATCGACAGCGGATGAAAGCTGCTCAGGATCGTCAAACGAGTTATGCAAATAAACAAAGACGACCCTTGGAATTCCAGAAAGGTGATAAAGTATTCTTGAAAATATCTCCCTTTAGAGGCACTGTTCGATTTAGTATGCGAGGAAAATTGTCTCCTCGTTATGTTGGTCCATACGAGATTCTGGATCGAGTTGGTGATCTTGCGTATCGACTAGCATTTCCACCAGCATTATCTGCCATTCACGATGTATTTCATGTTTCTATGTTCAGAAAGTATGAACCAGATCCATCACATGTACTTGCACCTGAGGAGGTTGAACTCGATCCATCTCTTTCTTATGTTGAGCAACCTGTTCGTATTATGGATCGAAAGGAGAAGATATTGCGCAACAAATCGATTCCGTTGGTTCGAGTATAATGGACACGACATGGTGTGGAGGAGTCAATGGGGGAATTGGAAAGCCAGATGCGAGAATCATATCAGCACTTGTTCGATTCTATTCCACCTGTTCCATTGTATTCAATGTGCAAGGATCCATTTACTGATTTTACTTTTGATATGTACTATAACTGGTGACGTATTATATGTTTGCCAATGTTATGTATAAAGAGATGTTAGAGATTTCGAGGACGAAATCTTTTAAGAGGGGGAGAAATGTAAGGACCCTGTATCGTATTATCGTAAATCCTGTGTGATTATCGATAATCTATGAAATTGTCATGTGATTATGTAGCTGATGTATATCCTGACAAGGGAAATTGAGAAAATGAATATTTTAAATACGAATTGATGTGGTAAGAGATCGAGTGGAAAATTCGGACGCCAATATAATACCAAAATCAATATTTGGACATAACATGTGGCGCCCGAGCGGTAGAAAATGACCGCCCGAGCGCCAGTGTGGAATAAGGGGTGTTCTCGGACAGAACATGTCGCGTCCGAGCGTTAGTTTTTGACCGCCCGAGCGCGGAGCAAGTGACACTCGGGGGAAGAACATCTCGCGCTCTGGCGCGAGAATTCTACCGCCCGAGCGCCGAAGCGGTGGATTGATAAGAACGAGGTTCTTCCTCTTTTTCTTTATTTCTTTCACGGCAGCTTCGAGAGACACGAGAAATTTCGATTTTCTTTCGTCCGAATCGACTTTGAATCGCTGTCTAAACGCGAAACAAACTATATATTTGTGATCGTCGCGTCGAGGGCTTCTGACATAGGTAATTTTCTTCTAGTTCCAGCAGCTCTAAATATCAAAGCGCTGGAATAGTGTGTATTTGAAGTTGAATTTCTTATATGTAGTAGAATAACCGACAAGAAACTCATATTCGAAGTCGGAATTGAATTATATTATGATTTGAATTTGATATGAATTTTTGAAGTTTCAAATAATATTTGAAACTCATATTAATGATTTTTGATTAGGTTATTGATTGGAATGAGTATGTTATTGATGTAGATAAAGTATTATACTGATATCTTCAGGCTATATAAACTGGAACGAAGAATTGAGGTATGTTACGACCGGGTAACATACGACAGGTATCTGTATCATATGATATATGTTTGATTGATTTGATTGATTGGATTGAGAATACATGTCTATATGCCTTATTTGTTGAGTTTATGTGGCATACATGACATGCACGTTGAGCTATGATCCTTGGATACCCTGATATGATTTGATTTGATTCTGGGGTTTGTGAACACAATGCTATGTTTGGTATTAAATGACCCTTAAAGCATAGACATTTGTGGCCCCGATGATTGGATATGAGATTTGGGATTTGATGGCGCTTCGTCGACGCTATCATACGAGTATCCCTTATTGAGGCCGGTGTGCCAGCTCGAGCATTGATTTGATAGCGATTCGATTGACTCTGACATGTGCTCAGTGGATGGGCATTTGACCTGATACCTCCACGACATACATGCATTGCATATCATATATCTTTGTTTAGATATCTGTGGTATATATTGTGGTTGTTTCAGACTGAGCTTTGCTCACCCCAGATGGGGCTGTTGTTGTCTTTGTATGTTGACAATGACAGGTACTCAAGGATATCAGGAGACCGGAGAGGGTGCTTCTGGAGGGAGTCATAGTCTGATTTGAGGTTTAGTGGTTGTTTCCCAGTATATATGCATATGTATCTATATACCGGGGTATGTCCCGAGGATATGATTTGTTGTTGTATTAGTTATTTTGATTATGTGTGGGCATGTTTTATGTTGTGAGATGAAATACTATTTTTAGTATTCAAATAGCATATTTTGGGCTCATTGTAAAGAAATTTTAAACTCGTTTTTCCGCTGTGATTAATTAACCCTAATCAAATTGTGTTGTAATAACGATTAGGAGCTAAGGGCCCCACAATAGAGGTACGAGGCTAAGGGCCAGAGACTGTATACAGTTGTGGATGACATAGTCAGATATAGGGACCGTCTATGGGTTCCTTACAGTGATTCCATTCGAGCAGATATCATGAGTGAGCCCACAGCACCCCGTACTCCATCCATCTAGGGAGTACAAAGAAGTATAAGGATCTACAGACTCTGTATTGGTGTCCGGGCATGAAGCGAGATATTCTGCGATTCATCTTCGAGTGTTTGACTTGTCAGCAGGTTAAGGCAGAGCATCAGAGACCTGCAGGGAAGTTGAGACCACTCCCTATTCCCAAGTGGAAATGGGAAAACATTACTATGGACTTCGTGACAGGGCTTCCGAGGACTACTGGAGGATTCAATGCCATCTGGGTGATTGTTGATCGGCTCACTAAATCAGCTCATTTCTTACCGATCAAGAAGACATTCACCATGACTCAGTACGCAAACCTGTACATCAGAGAGATAGTCAAACCACATGGGATTCCAGCGTCAATCGTGTCAGACATGGATCCAAGGTTCACGTCTGCATTCTGGAAGAGTCTCCATCAGGCATTAGGTATGAAGCTTCTGTTCAGTACTTTTTTTCATCCTCAGACAGACGGTCAGTCAGAGAGGGTGATTCAGATTCTGGAGAACCTACTCCGAGCTTGCATGATCAACTTCTAGGGCAGCTGGGAGCTGAAGTTACGTCTTGTGGAGTTCACATACCACAACAATTATCAGGCATCGATAGATATGGCTCCGTACGAGGCTCTGTATGGGAGGAAGTGTAGGTCGCCGGTTTATTGGGACGAGTTGGGAGAGTGAGCAGAGTTAGGTCCGAATATTGTTAGACAGACAGCGGATGTAGTGGCCAGGATTCGGGACAAGATGAAGACAGTGCAGAGCCGTCAGAAGAGTTATGCTGATCAGAGGTGGCGAGATCTTGAGTTCACAGTAGGGGATCATGTTTTCGTGAAGGTCGCACCGATGAAGGGTGTGATGAAATTCGGGAAGAAGGGCAAGCTCAACCCTAGATTCATCAGACCATTCGAGATCCTAGAGTGAGTTGGCACACTTGCGTACAGAGTTGCATTACCGCCAAATCTGGCAGGAGTTCATAACGTGTTCCACGTCTCCACGCTACGAAAGTACATGTCAAATCCTTCGCATGTGCTTAAATATGAGCCACTTCAGCTGACACAGCACCTATCATTTGAGGAGAAACCCACTCAGATTTTGGACTGGCAGGAAAAGGGGCTCCGGAACAAGGTGATCCAGATTGTCAAGGTCAAGTGGTTGAATCATTCCGAAGAGGAGGCTACCTGGGAGACCGAGACCAAGATGAGGACTCACTACCGGGAGTTATTCGGTACGTTCTAAATTACGAGGACGAATTTTTGTTTAAAGGGGGAAGAGTTGTAAGGTCCATGATTTTAATTCACGTAACCGGAATGCATCAAATCTAGGATTTTTATTTAAATTGGGTGTTTAATTATTTTTATGCATTTTATGCATAATTCATGCATGATAGGATTTAATCCATAAAATTTTAAAAGTTCATGCATTAGGGTTTTTTGATGCTTTTCGCAACTGAACGAGGAACGGAGACCGGATAATTATCAGAAAAGTTATTTTATTACATGATTAATTTTTATTAATTATTATAAGAGGTTTTAAAGGTATTTTTCAAGAAATTGGCCTTTTTCGGTATTTTTATCCGCCAGAGCATAATTTTTAACGGTACGTAAATTTTATCGAATTGGATGATTTTTTGAGGGTTCGGCTTTCATTTTCATAAACTTTCCAACACGAAATACTTTTCGGGAGTGTGTTTGGATTTATTGGGCCTACTTTTAAGCTTATTGGGCTTAAAACTATTTTAAAATTTTTGAATTGCAATTAGTGGCTTATTAGCTAATTGTTATCCACTTATTTAATCACCTAATTAACCCTAAACCTAAACTAATCTCCCCACCAGCCGACACCCCCATTCAGACATCCATTTTCTCGGTTTTCAGCGCCTCCCTCAGCTGCGAGGCTCGACCTTCGCTTGTTCTTGCATCAATCAATTCTCCGGCGCTTCCCCGTTGCTCCTTCTTCAATCTTCTCGTATAAAAGATCAGTAGGCACGTTGTGTACTCTCATTTCACATCATACTCGTCATATACCATGTGGTTTTGTGTGCCATGTATGAAGCTTTTGTAGATCTTGCATGATAGTGTATTGTTGCATTGTTTTTCTCGGTTTTTTGCATGGTTCTTGTGCAACTCACATTTTTCTGTGAACTTTGGTGTAAATGGGCTGCTGGTGAAGTGTTTTAGGATCTTTTTTGCTGAGGATTCAGGTGGTACAGTTGTTGGAGTCGCGGATGGCCGAGATAGTGAGAGATATAGGCTGGATCGATGGTTTCTTGAAGGGTGTCAAGTAGATCGAGAGTCGGGGAGTGAAGCCGCAAGCGTTAGGGTAATTCCAGGCATTGGGCCTACCTCTGATGGGTCCGAACCATGACCTGGGAGAGCCCTAACCATGCTGGTCTGAACCCTTGAGCAGCACGAATGAACCTAGTGCAAAGGTGCTCGCGGTGGAGGTATTTCGGCTACTAGCATTTAGGCTTAGTGTGTAGGCTGCATGAGGCTGGAGTCATGGTGTGTTTGGGTCCAGAGGAGTCCTAGGATGGGCTAGGGGAAGCCGAGGCATGGCTGGTCTTATAGGTGGCGGGTGAGGATCGCAATAAGGGAAGAATAATGTGCTAGGGTTTGTAGATGAGGGAGATGCGAATTTCAGCAGCCTGTTGGCCTAAGGTCCGAAGGCTTAGGAGTCGGGGTAGAGGATTTTAGGACATTTTACATGTTTATAATGTGGGTTAAAAAGTTTGGAAAAAAATTTGGTTGAGTTTTGGTTCGATTCGGGTTAAAAGCGGGACCCCGATCCATGTTTTAAAACGAATCGGTTAAATTATGATATGGGCTTGAGTTTACGTCTAAGAATGCTTTTAAATATGTTTTGGGACTTTTTAGAGAGTTTGGTAAGCTTCTGGTCAATTTTAGAGTTCCAGTGGTAAAACGAGAATTTTTGGGTTTCCAAGGACAAAATGGTTATTTTGAACCCATGGTGAGATTTTGGTCCTGGAAGTGCCCTGAGCACATTTTATCATGTTTTTAATGGTTATGCATCATGTTTATGATTTTTATGAAATTATGATAAATACGGTGTATGCTTGGTTTTAAGGAAAAGTTACGTATATGCATGTTTTTATTATGTGGTGAATATGATAAAAGTTTTTAAGAATGGGAATTTGTTGTGAGTGACGATGTATATGTATACGATGACATGAGATATGATCAGCAGAGGCCAAAGCTCAGTGGACGGGTAATGCTGTCGCTGATGTCCCCGTCTCCCGGTACCGTGGTTATACGTAGATGGATCCATCGATAGAGCCAATACGATAGAGCTGATACGAAAGTCACAACTAATGAACTGAATTCAATTAAAAGAAAATGTATACGTATATGATGACATGATTTGACACGTTATGATTTAACACGACCCGTTTATGTTATGCTTTTAAGTTCATGAAAGATATGTTGAGTATGATATTTTTCACTGTTGTATGCCATGTATATGTACTTGTTATTCCTGGTGCAGGTGTGTTGAGTCTTTAGACTCACTAGGCTTGTATGATGCAGGTGAGATTGATGCTGAGCAGACTGGAGGCACCGAACTCTGAGCAGACTGCCTGGTGCAGTGACATGACCTGAGGACCGCAAGTTTTTTCGCATTTCATTTATGAGTTTATTAAAGGAGTTAAACATTTTTACACGTTGATGATATCACGATTTTTACTTGTATATGTTTACGTTTAATCTTGGATGATGTTGGTTATTTTAGACTGCGCTATTTTTATTGTCAAATAAATAAGATTGTCTTAAATGTTATTTTGTAAATGCGAGACTTCATATAAAAAATATATATTTCCGCACTTTTAAAATAAGTAGACGTTACACAACCTATCATGTTTCACTTCACGTTTAATAAGGACCCAATAATATGACGCTGTTTATTTTCACGTGTCAAACCTACCCATCAATATCGAATTGTGGTGGACGGTCGCCATGAGTTTTCCCAATATTATGAGCCGAAGTCATGGAAGTTTCACTCAATTCACATCATATGTCCGGTGGAAGTCACAGCTTTCCGGCGTTCAGGCATCCCCAATAATATGAGACAGACACTTTCCGCGGGTAGCGTTCAACATGCAACCACGGTTGATGAAAAGCAAGAATAAATTAAACTCCTTTAATTTTTAATTTTGCGGTTTGATATAAATTTTTAATTTTAAAATTGTCTCGTCATTTTATTTAAAATCGTGTGCCATGTTTGTATGTTTGCCGGATTCATGCAACTATATTTATTAATAATATACATACATACATACTACTATATATATCACATATATATATCATGATTTGACATTCAACAATAAATAAGAATGATCGATCACCAACATATTCGATTCATGTGAGACAGACATGGATCCAGGCCCAAAACCTAGGTGAATGTAGGGATGCAAATGAAACTTATTGCAAGAGATTCCAATATTTTACATGTCTTCATCTTGTGCATGGGGCCACCATCTTTCACTCTCGATCTCCCACTATTTCTAATAATTACATTTAAATAGTCCTAGCACATAAGAGATACATCCCATGGGGTGGGATCGAGCCATAAACCAGACCCCGTTTAATAATATCAAATATTAACAAAATGAATAAAACAGTTAAATATCCTAACATACACCCAACACATTGGTCAATGCTGTCGATCATCCTTCAAGAATTTATTTTATTAAATAATTTAATAAATTAAATAAACATTTTTATTGAATTTCCAATTAATTCAATAATAATTGATTTATTGTAAAACATATTTTTATCATAAATAATTAAAATCATATTCTAATTATTTACCTTGCAAGAAAATTATAAATTTAGCAAAAAAATTTTCACAAAATATCAATTTTATCCAAAGTTTTGTAAAATCAGAAAATCGCACTCTAGGTCCGAACAATTTAAGCCCACGACCCATCAAGGTGCCCGAGACATTAACGGGCAGCCCGCATCGGGCACTGGCAGGCACGCACAGCCTCGCGCATGTTGCTCGTAGGCTGCACTCAAGCCGCTCGCGCGGTGCGCATCCGTGCGCGGCCCTGCGCGCACGGTCTGCCCAGAACAGTTCTGGGCAGATTCGAAAAAAAATTTTATTTTATTTTAATTTTTTTGATAAAAATAAAATTTTAATGGTGCCTCAATTTTCTGAAAAATTTTCTTGTGTGGTTAGAAATATTATTCAACATGATTTAAACCATACGATAAATAAAACCTAGCTTTGATATCACTGTTGGGTAATCGAGCAGCGAAAGTTTTAAAATTTTATTTTTGACAATCAAAATATTCTTTGGACACTCGTATGGTTTAAATTAAATAAACGTTCATAATGAGTTAGAAAAATATACCTTAGTGAACAATTCACTCGGCTCTTACTACTCCGATATTAGCGGACGTAGCTCTTGTTGTAAATCCCTATGAACTTTTTTTGAACCTCCTTCTTCGATTTTCGAATCAGGTCCACGACTGGATTACTTGTTCCACTTCTAACTTGCACTAAAAAATTAGAAGATATTTTATGTAGAGAAGGAACTCGAAGAATAAATCGACTCAATGCTATAAGCCGAATTTATCTTGCAAAAATTGGGATATCGAGAGCTGAATTTTTTTTTTTTTAAATCACATAATGTTTCGAATGGATGAACCTTGATAAGAATAAGAAAATCTTATTTTTATACTAATCATTCTTTTTACTTAATTAATCTAGGATTAATTAAGTTAATGAAAAATTCTTTAGGCATGCAAATCATGGTGAATTGAACTCATTGAATTCATTATCTCAACGAGAACAAGTGAACCAGTGCTTGTGTGACCCTCAATGGTTCAGAGATACATCTAGCCGTGGATTCTTTTAGAAACTTTATTTATAAGCTTATTGATTGATCATATCAAACTTATTTCTAATGAATTGAACTCATTGAATTCATTATCTCAACGAGAACAAGTGAACCAGTGCTTGTGTGACCCTCAATGGTTCAGAGATACATCTAGCCGTGGATTCACAACTCTTTGTGATTCAGGAAAATTTCTTGTATTCGGGCTTACACTAATTTGCCCACATTCCATGCACCAACATTTGATCAAGAGAATGTCAGAAAAAATTTTTTGATTAAACCCATCAAATCATTGTAAGAATGTCTAGTAGCATCGCCCCATGATTTCCTAGGTATCACTGATAGTGCCTGTGATGACCAGTCGGTTATGATTAACGTACAGTACGGTTCTTTCATCTCATATATAACGATCGAATATGCAACCATTGGTTCAGCGAGGGTTCCATATTAATTCGATAGCTATGTGATACAATCATGAAATATTCATAGTGTCATGGTATGCACAACTAGAGAACTCATTCCCTAGTGTACATCCCACACTCTGGCCAGAGATTTCATATACTATTATTTCGTTAGATCACATAGTATATCAACACCCATATGTGAGCGGTGAATTCCGGTTTACAATGAATTGGCTCCTACATATGTCGCAATTGCACCCAACCTCGCCACCTTGTGACCCTCGCGGAGTCGGTAAACAAGTCAAAGCACAATCGTAGTAAGCAGAGCTTCAGTGTTGTCCCGGGTCGTAAGGACAAATCATGTACAATCACAACCACAGTCTTTTCCTCTCGATGAATGATAACCGATTGGAAAGTCCAAGGGAGGGTTGTTCGTTACAATCATCATATGATTACTCATCTGCATGATTGGACATCTCTATGCCCTTACCATGAAACACGATACACAACATCACAGATGCTTGTCTCAAGCTCAAGCGATCTTTATCCTTATTTTAGGCGGCTGAATCGACTAGTAACAAATTTAGAATATACATTGTTTACTAATGAGTTTCAAGATCGAATTACGATTAATTTGTATTAAAGTATAATCAAGGACTTTATCTATGTTGTTTGCATGTGTATACAGATAAAGTAAAATGAAACCATAAAAAGTTAAATTATATTAAAATTAAGATTGTTTATTACACTTGAGTCAATAAATTCAAACCTTTTATATTATTGAGTAAGTTTAGTGACAAACTGAAGCTCAGAATCTTGTCAGTCAATAATAATCTGTTAACAATAAAGTGAGGAATAAACTGACTGATAGATAGAAAAAAAACTGAAGTAATAACACACATGATTTTATGGATGTTCGGAGATTTTAAACACTCCTACCTCACCCTTCTATCACGAAGATAGGATATTGACTAAAAGACTTTGATCAATAGAAAAGTTGTACAGACCCACTTCAGTTGGACTTAATAATGGCATACTGAAACACTTAGTTACAACACAATTTACAGTACACGACTGGATTTGAAATGACTTAGCACGATTGATAACAGTAATATCAGTTTGTGTTTGCAAGCTCAAAGTATAGACTTAAATGCTATTGATGAATACAATAAGCATGAGCTTTGAAATATTTCAGCAGAGTAACAGCTGAGTTAAGAATTTTTCAAGAGTCGAGTTGAGAGTAGTTCAGTTCAAAGTTATTGGAGAGGCTTCTCAGCTGCACTTCCTCTACTATTTATAGGCTTTGCCTCCAACGTTAATATTGAATGCGATTTGAACTTTTCTATCCGTTGTTTACCACGTCAACATTCTTTTGACATTCGTACACTGCTGTTTTCTGAAATGCGATGATCCCACTATTAGTTGCAGTCTTGCTTTTGTACTATCTGTCGGTTGAATGTTCTTTTCTTTAATTGATGACGTGTACAGTTGAAAGATCAGCTGATAAGCAATAGACTGATCAGTTAATTGTCTTCGTAGTCTAGTTCAGCTGGTTAGGTTGCCTTTGTTATTTAGTGCATTAGTTTTCAGTTAAGGCAACTGTTAGTTTGCATGTTTTAGATCAGTTACTATCAGTCTTCTTGATCAGTTAGTTCAATATTTTAAGCAATCAATTTGTCAAACATCCAAAATTCAGTTTCCAACAATTTCCCCATTTTAGGTGTTTGACAAAACTTATTAAATGAACCAATCAACTGAACTTTGTGTAGAGAAAATAATCTTTTATAACTCTTTCAATGTACAGATTCGTACAAAGAATGAAGAAATAAAATAATCTTCAAGAATACAAGAATCTCTTTAACTGTTCTAAAATAAGCTCCAAAAATATGTCAAGCTGATCTCGTAGCTGATTACTTCTGTTGATCTTTATCTTCCCCTTTTTCCCCCTTTTTGTCAAACCTATCAATCTTTTTGAATAAGATACGAACATCCGAGGTGACGTCTGACACAGCATTTAGTACGATGTACTGTAACAAATACATTCTTTTGGAGACAGTCTTTTCCAGAAAGTCAATGCGCCTTCCGAATAAATCTTGGGTCTAAAAATGGGCTTCAGCCGACGCTCAGTCCTTTTTAAGTTCATCAATCTGAAAGAATAGAGATGTCACATCTTTTTGAATTTGTTGTAGTCTCCCCGTGATAAACTCATTGGAAGAGTTTAACTTCAGTTGAAGAGCGAACTGAGTATACTGGATATTAGAAATGGTAGTCATCATACTGGCAAGGTTGTTCTCAATTGACTGAATTTCTTCAAATAAGGATTCAGGTTCTATTGATCCACTAGGAGACCTGGCTCTAGAGGTTTCTGGTTCTTGTTCCCTTTTTCCTTGATTGAAGATAACCAGAGCCCTGTCAGTTGTTTCTGTTTCGAGTGTCACCATTTTTGAGTCATGTTCTGGTATGGCTTCTTGTTGAAACTGTGGATGAGAAGGAATATTTGGAACAACAGATGTAATAGTTGGTTCTTCAGTTTATAAATAAGCTTGCTGAGAAGCTGGTTCTTCAGTTGGTTGAACAACTGAACCTTCGACTCTCTCTTCAGCTCAAACTTCTTCAGTTTGTGCTGAGTGCAGCTGAGCTTGTTCAGTTTCTTTAAAAACTTCATGTTCAGTCATGTTAGCTGACTGAACTGGCTCTTCAGAAAAAATAGCATGCTAGGCTGGTTTTTCAGTAACAGAAGTGGCCTATTCAGCTGGTTCTTCAGTTCCAAAAATTTCTTCAACTGCTTTAGATGTTTCCAGCTGGATATCAGTTGCAATTGATTTGATGACCTCATCGATATTTGCCAATGATAGCTCAACATCAAAATAAAGCTTAGTATCTGCAGTTGAGGATGGAGGAGCAGTACATGATGGTTGCTCATCTTTTGAAGAAGGATCAGTTGCTTGCTGAGAGGATTCAGCAACTGAGTCCTTGGATGGCTCTTGCTGTTGAACTGATCGTTCAGCTTGCTCTTCTGATGAACGATTATGAGAACTTACTGAAATAGTCAGTTCTTGGTCTAGTTCCCACTATTTAATTGCCATCTGCAGTGTGATGATATCCGAGTCCAGCTGATCATGAACTGCTTGGTCATTAAAGGCAGTTGGGCTGTTGGGATCATAGTTTTGTCGCAACTGAACAACCATTTGACTTAGATTCTTTGCACGTATCTAATCAAAGAAATATTTCTTCCTTTGCAAAGCTTTACAGATTGTAGCAGCTTTGACCATCTTCAGAACTGTAGTTTCCAGGTCAACAGATTTCTTCGAAACTGACTTCTTCTCTAGTTGCCTGGCAAACACCTCAGTTCTGAACCGAACCCATTCATCATAAGCTTTAAGCTTTCTCTCTGAAAACTCATTGATCTCGGTCCAAATAAGATCAATGTGAGTCATTTTGCCCTTTCCCTTCGTGTCAGTCAGAGCACGACGGATGTTCGACCCTGAAGAAGTTGCATCAATGTTTTCTGTGATCACTATCTCCTTGGATCTGGCAAAAGGTAGAGAAGTTGGGCCAGTGATAGTGATTAGTGGAGCTTGAACTCCACCAAATTTCTTCTTATCACCAGATTTGGTGATAGTTTTTTCTTGTTGAACAGCTGGAAGAGGTAACTGAACCTCAGTTGAAGTTTCGTTTGCAGCCGCCCACAGCGGTGTAGCCTTGATTGGATCTTCAGCTACAGATTGTTTCAGTCTTTCAGTTGGGACTGTGACAAGTTCGGCTACTGGTTTGGTCTTCAGAGTCCGAAGCTTTTTGGAGATCTTTGGAGAAGGAGTCTTCTCAGATTCAGTCTCACTGACAATCAGTTTTCGCTTGATTGTCTTCCACTGAGTTGGATTTTAGGCTTTCTGAACTGATTTGGGAGCCTCCTGCATCCCAATATACTTCTTCACCTTAAAAAAATTTCTCAGGAGAGATGTTGTAATGCCTGAAGTAAATATCACAATTTGTTGATTTAGTAATGGAAAATTACTAAATAATTAATGATTTTTAAAGAATGAAATATGACATTTCTTTGTCATATGAAGTCCAAATGATTTGAAAATTTGGATATAACGTAGAAAACAAAAAAATACAGAAGTTTCATGTTTTGAGTTTTGGAAAATTTGATTTTTTGACTAGTCCAAAGAGATATACCGATGTTAAAATGTAAATATTATATTATTTTATTAATATAATATAATATAATATTAAAAAAAAGAAAGTTAAATGTGAAACTTACGAGAAACTTTCATCAGAAGTGTTTCAACAGAAAGTTTCGACAGAAGAGAGTTGAGAGAAAGGAAGAGGGTTTCCGATTTTTCTTTTCGATCTTGCGACTTATCGGTTTATCCAATCGACGAACCGACTTCAGTTCTGGAATATTTGACACTCGATCTTTGATTTGAGGTATAAATTTTATAGTTTTGGTGATGTTTGAAATTCGTCGATTTTATGATTTTAACGAAAAAGAGAATATCATAGTGATGTTATTTTGAATTATTCCTAATTTAATGTAATTAAGGATTTTAATCATTGAATTGAAATTGGTGAGTTGTTTGTCAGTTGTTATTAATTCTGATTATATATTCAGAGTCTACGAAGTATAGGATACATGTTGATATAAAGTTTTCGTAGTTTAACAGATGTTGTAAAATAGCCTATTATTTGAAGTTAATTGAGTATGGTGTAATTGATGGTAGTATTGTGAATTAAATACACCGGAATATTAAATTTCTGAACGATAAGAATTTATAATCGAGTTTTATATTTTGTGTCATTAATTTTTGTTGGCTATTTGATGTTATATATTGAGGCTGTTATGATTGTCTTGATATGGTGATAATGATCTTATAATTGTTGTTGGATTATTTAGATACGTCACAAGCCTCGAGATCAAAGAAATAGTCAGATTTTATAAATACTCGATTATCAGGTACGTGTTGACGTACGAGTTGTTATTGTTTAGTATTGATGAATAGTATTGTGTTGAACGATGATAAATCACTGGAATTGGGTGATTTGATATTATATCTGCTGTTGTTTATTATTGTTGATGTTGTTGGCTGTCGTTGTTGGGAGACGTCACGTTGATGTTGTTCGTTCAACGATATTGATGTCGCCGGTGTTGGGGTGCGATGTATCGTCTATGTTGTTGTTCGTTCGACGATATTGCTGTCGCCGAAGTTGTGCTGCGACATATCTTCGATGTTATTGTTGCAGTATAATGTTATTGAGGTTGTTGATGGCTGATTGTCCAGAAACGGCAAAGGGGGTTTTTCTGTTATCATTTCAGTTATATCTTTTGTTGTTGTTAATATAACTTTTATGTATTACGATGATGATTGTTGTGTAAGCTCACCCTTTGGGGGCTGTTTCTGTTGGGCAGGTTACAAGATTATGCCGTGAGACACGATAGTGGTGAAGGACTAGATGTGTCTAGTCAAACAGTCCTGTAGTTGATAGGAGATAGAGACAGTATAGTTTATTGTATTATTTGAGTTGTATGTGTGTATTTATTATATTGTTTCTACTGCACTGATGTAGATAGTGTGATGATTGCACTATTTTGTCGTATATGCATTATATTATTACGTCGTTGAAAAGAACATTTTTATGCATATAACGTCACATGTTGTATGATTACGTGGCGAGGTTTGGGGCGCCACATTGGTGGTATCAGAGCATATGTTAGATGTCTGGGATGGTTAGGAGTTGGGTTTGTGATGAGGGAGTTGGATGACGATATTATCTGCGTGTGTCTATGTATTTGATTTGTTATTGATGATTTCTCGATATGGTTGATTGGTCTTTAGTTGCGTGTGCTTTCGTGCGAAAGGTGTTATGATGAATACTGGATTGTAATTGTTAAATGTTATGATTAACAATTTGATTTCCAGTTACAGTTATGGCAGCTAGAGAACAGGTACATCCACACGAGAAAACAGAAGAGGTTGACAGTGGGTTTGGGCAGATGAATCCATTGCCACCTCCTCCTATGGGACAAGCACCTGCAGATCAGCCTTTATTTCCTGGTGAGTTGACTTTGGCATAGTTCAGCAGTTATCTTCCGCCGAGATTTGATAGCTCTGAGACTGGCGATTGAGCAGAGGAGTGGATTGAGAGGATAGAGCAGATATTTGTGGTCGCTCCGTGTGTTAGGTCTGCTTGGTTCAGCTTTCGAGGAATGTACTATTGTGGTGACAGATGATTGAGGCCGGATTGAGAGCCCAGGGCAGTACCGTTGATTGGGATTTGTTTCGCTCTCGTTTTCTTGATAAGTATTTTTCTATAGCATCCAGACAAAAGAAAGAGAGAGAATTCGAGGATTTGAGATAGGGCAGTATGTCTGTTACTGAGTATGAGTCTCGGTATTCTGCATTGCTGAAATATGTGCCACATGATGCTACGAATGTTCATGCTAAGATGAGGCATTTCTTGAGAGGGTTGAAGTTAGAGTTATTTGATCGTGTGCAATCAAATAACCCGGTATCATTTGAGGATGCAGTGACAAGGGCTGAGATGCCTGAGTTGGTTATGTAGGAGCATGGGGCTCAAAGACGATTATCAGAGCCGACTAGGGAGTCATTGCGACCACACGGACGGTCTTTTAAATATCAGAAGGGTCCATCTTCTTCTTCAACATCATCTGGGAAACGCCGATTTGATTCACGACGTGTTGAGAGTCGTGTGGGTAGTTCTCAATATGTTCAGGGACAGAGAGGAGAGTCTAGAGGAGCGAGATGTTTTTGCTGTGGGGGACATCATCTGATTAGACAGTGCACACAGACTGAGATCACTTGTTTTGAGTGTGGCGGTGTTGGTCATCTGGCGAGATAGTGTCCTAGTCGTGAGGGACAGCGAGAGCCCAGAGGTGATAGAGGTAGATCCTCAGATAAAGGAGGACGACAACCTTAACAGTTTACACCACGGCCTTCTAGAGGACAGCCACGTATGCAGGGAGCTGGTCCGCATTAGACACAGGTGTATGCTTTGACACGAGAGCAGGCAGAAGAGGCACGAGAGGAGATGATAGCAGGTAAGTGTTATTTATGTTCTTATCCTTCTTATATTCTTATTGATACTGGTGTCTCGCATACATTTATATCGAAGAGGTTTGTGGTTGAGCATCATATGCGCCCGTCTCCATTGTCTATGCCCCTTTCTGTTTCGACACCTTCTGGAGTTGATATATCAGTTGTATCTATGATATCAGATGGTATTATTTCTTATGAGGGCTACGAGGTGAGATCTGATATGATTATTTTGGAGATGACTGATTTTGATTGTATTGTGGGAATTAATGTACTAAGGAGATATTGTGCGACTGTTGATTGCTATCAGCGAGTAGTATATTTTTATATAGATGAAAAAGAGCGTTGGACATTTTATGGGAAGGGTTCTCGTCCCCGTGTTCCGTTAGTATCTGCTATCCGGATGTCTCGGTTATTGGAGCATGTACATGAGGGTTATCTTATTTATGCTATAGATGTGACAGAAAAGAAGAAAGAGGTGGGAATAGAGGAGATACCGGTAGTTGCTGAGTTTACTGATGTATTTCCTGATGAGATTATAGGCTTCCCACCAGCTCGTGAGGTGGAGTTTGGGATTGATTTGATGCCAGGTACTTCCCCTATTTCTCGTACTCTCTAAGAGAGTTGAAAGCCCAGCTACATGACTTGCTGGACAAGAGATACATTCGTCCTAGTGTATCGTCTTGGGGTGCACCAGTCTTATTTGTAAGAAAGAAAGATGGAACGATGCGGCTTTGTATTGACTATCGACAGCCAAATAAGGTAACGATTAAGAATAAATATCCCCTCCCTCGTATTGATGATTTGTTTGATTAGTTGCAGGGAACCTCAATGTATTCGAAGATTGATTTGAGGTCAGGATATCATCAGATACGAGTTAGAGAGGAGGATATTCAGAAAACAGCATTCAGCCTTATCTCGATCAGTTTGTTATTGTGCTTATTGATGATTATTGATATATTCCAGGAGTGAGGCTGAGCATGCAGGGCATTTACGTTCAGTATTACAGGTACTGCGAGATACACAGTTGTATGCCAAACTCAGTAAGTGTGAGTTTTGGTTGGATCTAGTGGTCTTCTTGTGTCATGTTATATCGAGAGATGAGATTTCTGTTGATCCAACGAAGGTCGAAGCCGTGTTACAGTGGTCTGCACCTACATCTGTACCAGATATCCGTAGTTTCATGGGTTCAGCATGTTATTATAGTCGATTTATCGAGGGGTTTTCAAAGATTGCTAGACCTTTGACACAGTTGACTCAGAAAGGTGTGCGATTTCAGTTATCTGAAGCATGTGAAAGGAGTTTTCAAGAGTTGAAACACCGACTGACGACTGCACCAGTGTTATCAATCCCTACAGAAAACGATAGGTTTGTTGTTTATACTGAGGCATAATTACATGGTTCGGGATGTGTTTTGATGCAGGATCGACATGTTGTGGCATATGCCTCGAGACTGCTGAAACCACACGAAACAAGGTACCATGTACATGATTTGGAGTTGGCAGCCATTATCTTTGCCTTGAAGATATGACGACACTATTTATACGGTACCTCGTTTACGATTTATACGGATCATAAGAGTTTGAGATTTTTATTTACACAGACATTGTTGAATATGAGACAGAAACGGTAGTTAGATTTGTTGAAGGATTATGACTGTAAGATTGAGTATCATCCTGGTCGAGCCAATCTTACCGCTGATGCCTTGAGTCGTAAAGTGAGCTGTACTACAGAGGATGTGAATCGTTTATCAGCTATGATGATGTCTTGTTTTTCTTGGGATATGATTTTGATATCTCGACGACTCCTATTTAGGTATCGACCTTATTAGTTGAATCTGATATATATGGTTGTGTTCGTGATGCACAGATGACAAATGAGAGAGTTCAACGATGGAAGGAGTTAGTTTCTCGGAAACCAGATACTCATTTTAGAGTCTGATGATGGCAGTTTGAGGATGAATGATAGATGGGTAGTTCTTGATGCATCTGAGTTGCGCCAGGGCCTGTTGCGGCGTGCACATTGTAGTCGATATTCTATCCACCCTGGTGTCAAGAAGATGTATAAGGATTCACGCTCTTAGTTTTGATGGAAAGGAATGAAACGTGATGTGATTGATTTTGTACGTCGATGTCTCAATTGTCAACAGATCAAAGCTGAGAGGAGAAAGCCAGGAGGTGAATTGAGGAGTTTAGAAGTACCGACTTGGAAATGAGAGCACATATCGATGGATCTTGTAACTCATTTGCCGAGAAGCGCTGGAACTATTGATGCTATTTGGGTGATTGTTGATCGATTGAAGAAAGTTGCACATTTTATACCCTATAGCATGAATAGTACATATTTGACGATGGCACAGTTGTATATACTAGAGATTGTACGATTACATGGGATTCCAGTGTCTATTATTTGTGATAGAGATCCTTGATTTACTTCTCATTTTTGGGAAGGATTGCAGCCTGCGATGAGGACAGAGTTGAGATTGTAGATCTCCGTTATACTGGAATGATGTTGATCGAGCTGCAGTCACAGGTCTTGATATGATTCATGAGATGGAACAGAAAGTAAAGTTGATACAGCAGCGATTGAAAGCGGCTCAAGATAGACAGGCCGCCTATTCCAATAAAAGACGAAGACCCTTAGAGTTTCAGCAGGGCAATCGAGTATTTTTGAAAGTTTTTCCTTTTCGTGGCACATTGCGATTTGGTATGAAATGAAAGTTGGCACCAAGATATGTTGGCCCGTATGAGATATTGCAGCGGATAGGAACTTTGGCTTATCGATTGGCTCTACATCCATCTTTATCTGGTATTCATGATGTGTTTCATGTGTTGATGTTACGGAAGTATGAGCCAGATCCTTCACATGTGTTAGATATTTCTGAGGTTCAGTTAAATCCTGATGTGTCTTATGTTGAGAGACCAGTTTGTATTTTGGATCGATCTGAACGGAAGCTTTGTAGTAAGCTTATACCGATTGTGAAGGTTCAGTGGGAGCATAGAGGTGTCGAAGGGGCCACTTGGGAGACAGAGCGGCATATGAGGGAGCTCTACCCCTACTTATTTTGATGGTATGACGTATCTTTATTTATGTATGTTATTACCATTGTTGATTAATTTCGGGGTCGAAATTCATTTTAGGGGTAGAAATGTAATGCCTGAAGTAAATATCACAATTTGTTGATTTAGTAATGGAAAATTACTAAATAATTAATGATTTTTAAAGAATGAAATAAGACATATCTTGGTCATATGAAGTCCAAATGATTTGAAATTTTGGATAAAACGTAGAAAACTAAAAAATACAGAAGTTTCATGTTTTGAGTTTTGGAAAATTTGATTTTTTGACTGGTTCAAAGAGATATACCGATGTTAAAATGTAAATATTATATATTATATTATATTTTATTATTTTATTTTATTAATATAATATAATATAATATTAATAAAAAAGAAAGATAAATGTGAAACTTATGAGAAACTTGCATCAGAAGTGTTTCAACACGAAGAGGGTTTCCGATTTTTCTTTTCGATCTTGCGACTTATCGATTTATCCAATCGACGAACTGACTTCAGTTCTGGGATCGTTGACACTAGATCTTCTATTTGAGGTATAAATTTTATAGTTTTGGTGATATTTGAAATTCGTCGATTTCTGGAATAAATCCGATAAATTGTTAAATCATACTGAAATTGAAGATGGTTGAATAATGTATGATTTTAACGAAGTAGAGAAGATTATAGTGATGTTATTTTGAATTATTCCTAATTTATTGTAATTAAGGATTTTAATCATTGAATTGAAATTGGTGAGTTGTTTGTCAGTTGTTATTAATTCTGATTATATATTCTGAGTCTACGAAGTATAGGCTACATGTTGATATAAAGTTTTTGTAGTTTAATAGATGTTGTAAAATAGCCTATTATTTGAAGTTAATTGAGTATGGTGTATTTGATGGTAGTATTGTGAATTAAATACATCGGAATATTAAATTGCTGAACGATAATAATTTATAATCGAGTTTTATATTTTGTGTCATTAATTTTGTTGGCTATTTGATGTTATATATTGAGGCTGTTATGATTGTGTTGATATGGTGATAATGATCTTATAATTGTTGTTGAATTATTTAGATACGTCACAAGCCTCGGGATCAAAGAAATTGTCAGATTTTCTAAATACTCGATTATCAGGTACGTGTTGACGTACGAGTTGTTATTGTTTAGTATTGATGAATACTATTGCGTTGAACGATGATAAATCACTGGAATTGGGTGATTTGATATTATATCTGCTGTTGTTTATTATTTTTGATGTTGTTGGCTATCGTTGTTGGGAGACGTCACGTTGATGCTGTTCGTTCAACGATATTGCTGTCGCCGGAGTTGGGGTGCGACGTATCGTTGATGTTATTCGTTCGACGATATTGATGTCGCCGGTGTTGGGGTGCGACGTATCGTCGATGTTGTTGTTCATTCGACGATATTGCTGTCGCTGGAGTTGCGGTGCGACGTATTGTCGATGTTATTGTTGCAGTGTGATGTTATTGAGGTTGTTGATGGCTGATTGTCGAGAAATGGCAAAGGGGGTATTTCTGTTATCATTTCAGTTATATCTTATGTTGTTGTTAATATAACTGTTATGTATTACGATGATGATTGTTGTTTATGCTTACCCTTTGGGGGCTGTTTATGTTGGACAGGTTACAGGATTATGCCGTGTGACAGGATAGTGGTGAAGGACTAGATGTGTCTAGTCAAACAGTCCTGTAGTTGATAGGAGATAGAGACAATATAGCTTATTGTCTTATTTGAGTTGTATGTGTGTATTTATTATACTGTTTCTGCTGCACTGATGTAGATAGTGTGATGATTGCACTATTTTATCGTATATGCATTATATTATTACGTCGTTGAAAATAAAAATTTTATGCATATGACGTCACATGTTGTATGATTACATGGCGAGGTTTGGAGCGCTACAGATGTCCAGTTTGGGCTTTGGTGGCTAGACATTCTTGGCACTGAAGACTTTAAACTTTGATGATATCTCAGAATAATCACGTACCAACCAATTGGTTTTCAGCAGATAGCTGAGCTGAACAGCATATCTCTTTGATTTCTTTGACTACTGAAACATGTTTTTCAAAATGGTGAAAATGATACTTCTCCTGTTCAGTCTCTTCTCAGACATAATAGCAGTCATAGCTTGAAATTTTTCCAAAGTGAGAGCAGGAAATGATCCTGCCTTGGCCAGTAATCCTTTGGCCACAATATCAGCCAGCAACTGCACCACCGGCTTCAGTTCCTTCTTTGGATCGGAAACTTTGATTTTCCGTCCGTCTGCAGATATGAGTGTTTGCATCTCCTCAATGTCAAAAGCTCTAACTTCAGAAATATTAGTTGGCCCATCTATATGAAAGGGGATCAATTAAAGTGCTTGCTAGCGCAACGCAAGTTTCAAAAAATATTTTTCTAGCAAAATCGAGCACCCTAAACACTCTAATGTGTAGCAAATACAATAAAACACACAAATGTCATACATAGGGTGTTTTAGAAAATATACCTATCAATCTCTCAAGATTGATGATGGCTCCAACTAAGTTGTAAACAACTTAGCTCCTCAATGGCAAGACAAATCTTCAAGCTTCCAAGAGCACACCTTGCTCAAAATTAAGCCCACCACCAAGAAGCTAAATCCACTCTAATTTTGCACTAAAAAATTAGAGCATTTTTCATTTCAGAAGAGATAGATTTCTCAACAATTGAAAAACAAAAATTGTGGAGAAAAAGGCTACAAGTTTCGGCCAACTCAAGTGCAAGGAGAGAAGGATGAGTTGTCTTGGTTGTGCCAAAAGTTAAAGTAAAAAGTTGCATGTGCATGTCATGCCATTAACTCAAAAGTTGCCTCCAACCCTTCACCTCCCTTGCATACTTTTTACTTGGGCTTGCAACAATTACAAGGCCCAATGGACTTTTAATTAAACGTCTCAAACATATTTGAGCTCAATTAAACCTTACTTTATTTACCTCAAGCCCACTAGTTGAATAATTATTTCCTATTGGGTTCTACCAGACCCAATATTATTTAATTAATTCAACACTTGAATTAATTTAATCGAGTCCATAATAATGTTTATGAAAATCACAGTTTTCAAATACATTATTTATTTGGCGAACTTTTAATTTAGGAACACTTCCACGAATTAAAAGTTACATTCCTCTCATAGAAGACTTACTTTTATTTTTCTTTACGCTTATAATCTCCTTTATGAGCCTTTCAACACATTGAACTATTTTTACTTCTCAACGGGATCTAGAAAGTTAGCACTTGGGTGGCACTCAATGGTTCATTTATACAACTAGTCTTGGGTTTACATCTCCATGTGATTCGGGACTAAACATGTCTTTATTTGAGCATACCCCTATTGTTCGATTCTAACTTATCAACTTCTTGATAATAAGAACGTCAGAACTCAAGTCTGATAGTTCCCAACCAATCATGTTAAACGCCTAGCAGCATCGCTTACATGATTCCCTAGGTATAAAGTGATAGTGCCTGCAAGAACCATTCTATTATGGTTAGCGTACAGTACGGTCCCTTCATCTCATATATACCGACCGATTCGACAACTATTGGTATATCGAGAGCTGTCAAAAAATCTATACTATGTGTCAGGTCGTAGTTGCATCGATGGTGTACTCTATGAAACCCCTTTCATAATTACCACCAACACTCTGATCAGAGATTTCATACTACATACACATAGGATATCCATACCCGAAGGTAAGAGGTGAATCTCCGACTACAATACATCGACTCATATATGTTTCGACAGAACACCCAACCTTGCCACCTGATGACCCCACGAGAGTCGGTAAACAAGTCAAAGTGCAACGCTAGCATATAGAGTCTCAATGTTGTCCCGGGTCATAAGGACTAATGGTGTACAACCATAAACTAGGACGTTTCAACTCGATAAGTGAGAACACCTTGGAAAGTCCTTTATTGAGGGTTGTTCAATGCACTCTACCAGGAGCACCTATTTGCATGCTAGGACATCACAATGTCCCATACCAAGGAAACATGGTACTCATATCGCATATACTAGTCTCAAACTCGAGCAGCCTATATCCTTCTTAACGGCGGCTGAATTGACTAGGAACTGTTTAGAATATACTGTATTTCAAATATGAGTTTCATGATACTCATCATATGAGTATCTCATATTCTTTCTTCTATTTGTATATTCAAGGACTTTACCTATGATACTAGCATGGGTATACAAATAAAGATGTGCCAAAATTATAATTTCAAATATAATTAAAATAAAGATTGTTTATACATAGAGTTTCATTGTGAACACTCAGCCAACACTTGGCTCGACGGGCACCTACTCTAACAATCTCCCACTTGCACTAGAGCCAACTACCCATATGCTTCAGACCAATCGATTCGCGATGCTTCTCAAATAATGGTCCAGGTAAAGGCTTAGTTAGCGGATCAGCAACATTATCTGCGGAGCCGACTTTGTCAATCGACACTTTTCCTCTTTCCACAATCTCTCGGAGGATGTGGTACTTTCTCAATACGTGTTTGGATTTCTGATGAAACCTTGGCTCCTTTGCTTGAGCTATAGCTCCCGTGTTGTCACAAAACACCGGGACAGGAGCAACTCCATTAGGAATGACGCCCAACACTTGGACGAAATTCCTTATCCAAACAGCCTTCTTTGCTGCAGCTGATGCAGCAATGTAATCGGCCTCAGTTGTGGAATCCGCAGTACTATCTTGCTTGGAACTCTTCCAAGAGATAGCAGCACCATTGAGCATGAATACAAACTCAGAGGTTGACTTCGAGTCATCGATATCTCTTTGGAAGCTAGAGTCGGTATAGCCTTCCAATTTAAGTTCTCCACCTCCATAGACCAAGAACAACTTGTTAGTCCTTCTCAAATACTTGAGGATGTCTTTCACAGCTTTCCAGTGTAGAAGACCAGGGTTCGATTGATTTCTACTCACTACACTTGGTGCAAAAGCCATGTCAGGACGTGTTGATATCATGCCATACATGAAGCTACAAATTGCAGATGCATAAGGAATGCTTGTCATCGCCGCTATTTTAGTTGATTGCAACATCCATACATTATTCTCAATGAGTAGAATGTCATCAACATAAAGTATTAGGAATGTCATAGCACTGTTACTAACATTCTTATACACACAGGATTCCTCAGGTGTAACGCCCCAGATTCAACGACTGTCCTCACTCTACCAAAACGAGTCTTTCCAGCGTGCTTATGTCCTCACTCACACACACCCCAGGAAACTTCCCAGGAGGTCACCCATTCCAGAATTGCCCCAAGTCAAGCACGCTTAACTTTGGAGTTCTTATGTGCTGAGCTACCGAAAAGAAGATGCACCTTCTTGGTATGAGTAGTACATAACAAATCTTTTAAGCCCTCTTCAACTGTACAGTCCATTACATTGAACAGTCTCGGAATCCCTCTCCTTCAGGTGTAAGATCGGTTCATTCATGTTCCCTCCGCCTAGAAGCATGCTAGGAGCCGCTCATTGTCCGTGCAACCTCATGGCACCGGCGATCACCCCCCACCCTCTTCGGCCTTGGGCCTCACAAGTTGTAGAACCCGTTAAATCAGACTACGTATAAGCCATGCATAATTATTATTATTTAAATTAAAATGATTTTTAAGCATGAGGATTTAAATTCATTCTTTTAAAAATCGTTGAGTTTATATGATATATTTTACGCAGTATTTTATTTTTATCTTTTCAGTTAAGTAAGTGAGATCGGACTTGAGTTGGAATATTAAGATGAAATTTAATGATAAGAAAATATTCCTATAATTTATTCAAGATAAAGGATAATTTATTTTAATGTAAAAGAATGTTTAAGAATTAAATTAATTAATTAGAGATAAGTAGTAAATAAATTCTTTTATGTCCAATAATTTAATTAAAAGCCTAGATTAAAATATGTGACCAATTGAGATAAGTTAATATAGGCTTATTTTATATAAGAAATTGTAACTTAACATTTTAGTAAATTTATTTTAAGAATTAGCCATGCATGCAAGATAATGTCTATCCCAAATTAAATTATTAATTCACTAAAATACATAATTAATGTTTAAAACTTTAAGGAGATTGAAATTCATAATTTAAGCAAAATTTTCCTCCATTTATTTAAGAAATTCACCCTTAAGGATTTGGATTAAGTTTGACAACTCATTTTCTTTGATTCTATTCCCTAACTTTTAATCACCAATAATTAATAATTAAAAAATTTTTCTATCCCATTTTGAAAGAAGAAATCGGCCATCATCTCTCCTTAAATCTCCCTCAATCAAATAATATCACACCTCATTCCATATCTCACAAGCAACTAGGATAGAAAGGTTTTATAATTGCCATTCAATTCACATTTAATTAGTAGGCTTCCCCATTCATTTCCTAGCCATACTCTGCACCCTCCATTCGAAAATTTCAGATAAAAAAAAAACTTCAGAAATTCGTGTGAAGCAACAAGGAAAAACAAGAGAGAAAAGTAGAAAAGAAAAAGAACTCTGTCTCCTCCGCGCCGTATTCGTCGTATAGGTTTGTTTTATTCAAAACAAAATTTCCAGGCATGTTTATATCTTTCTTTTCTCTTCAATCAAGTCCTATGAATACTTTAAAACATTATATGTTCATAATTCATGGAGCAAAAACCGAAATGTTGACAGCAACTTACGAAAATTCTGCACAGATATTTTTCGGCTCTCACTTGTGCTTCACGTGTTGGATTGTTTTTGTGATTTCAGGGGTTGGCTCGGTTCCAGGCGTGCAAGGCTGTCTCTAGGCATGTACTAGGGTGTATTGGATTCATGTTGGTCCATTAGTTCAAGCCTCATGCACTCAGGAATCAAGGCTTGACAGCAACTCCCCATAGTTGTGAGTTTGAGTCTCGAAATTTCATTTTGTTTGTTTAAGGTGAGGTTCGAACCTTAGTTGGCATTCGGCCCTGTAACCATGGTGTGACCCCTTCCTTATCATGTCTAGAACATGACCAAGATGAGCTTTCATGTCTTGGTTCATGGTCCCATCGGTTTTTAAAACAAACAACACAAATCCCCAAGTTCTTCAATTTTTTAATTTTTTTGTTGGTGAGTTGGTTTTGAATTTATGGGGTTGGGTGGATCTTGGTTGGCTTGTAGCCCTTAACCACGGTTCACACAATACCTCATGATGTCTAGATCAAGCCATGGTCAATCATATGGCCACTGGAATGATATATGACAACAAAATGAAGCAACACCCTCCACGGTACAGCATGGTGTTCTGGGGTGGAACTTCGGATTGTCGTAGGTGTTTGTTTGGATAATTGCTGGCCTAGGGCCCTTAGCCATGGTTCAAACCATACCTTATGATGTTGGGAAGAGGCTCTAGTTGGTGGTTCAAGCCCCAATGACCATTAGCCTTGTAATCGAAGCGAAGCAAGCATAGTTGCTGCCGCTGGAATTTTACAGCAGCTTTGCTGTGGTTCAGAGGTCACGTAAGAGTTCTCCGTTGGCTTTTAGCCTATGGCCTTGGATTGGACAGTATCGCATTGAGTTTGGAAGGCCAAGTTTTTGGCCGTTTGTGATTTGGTTAAGTTTAGAAGTCGTACGAGAATTTACGGTGCAATGTGCCAAAGTGACTCTCGAAAGAGCGTTTCATGATTTTTGCCTCCATGCACAATTTTCGTGTATTACTGTGAGGCCCGGGGCCGAAGAGGGCAGGGGTGATTGCCGGTGCCATCAGTTGCACGGACAATGAGCGGCTCCTGGCAGGCTTCTAGGTGGAGAGAACATGAATGAACCGATCCCACACGGAAATGAGAGGGATTCCGAGACTGTTCAATGTAATGGACTGTACTGTTGAAGAGGGCTTAAAAGATTTGATTTTACTACTCATATCTTGAAGGTGCATTTTCTTTTCGTTAGCTCATCACATAAGAACTCTAAAGTTAAGCGTGCTTGACTTGGGGCAATTTTGAGATGGGTGACCTCCTGGGAAGTTTCCCAGGGTGCGTGTGTGAGTGAGGACATAAGCACGCTGGAAAGACTCGTTTTGGTACAGTGAGGACAGTCGTCGAATCTGGGGCATTACAGTTGGTATCAGAGCCGACCTCTCTCAGTACGGTGTGGTTCGGGGACGAACCAAGCGGAAGCTGGCGGGCATGTGAGGCCCGGGGCCGAAGAGGGCGGGGGGTGATCGCCGGTGCCATCAGTTGCACTGACATTGAGCGGCACCTGGCAGGCTTCTAGATGGAAGGAACATGAATGAACCGATCCCACACGGGAATGAGAGGGATTCCGAGACTTTTCAATGTAATGGACTGTACAGTTGAAGAGGGCTTAAAAGATTTGATTTGTACTACTCATGTCATGAAGGTGCATCTTCTTTTCGGTTGCTCATCACATAAGAACTCCAAAGTTAAGCGTACTTGACTTGGGGCAATTTTGGGATGGGTGACCTCCTGGGAAGTTTCCCAGGGTGCGTGTGAGTGAGGACATAAGCACGCTGGAAAGACTCGTTTTGGTACAGTGAGGACAGTCGTCGAATCTGGGGCGTTACAATTACAGCCCATGGTATTTATTTTCTATCATTTTAGGTGTATTTTAATCATGACTATATAATGGTTCGATGTTGGTTCGGGTTGGTACGGAGTCATGGTTAGATACAAAGTTGTTGGGCGTAATTGTCTCGTTTTTAGTTCGATTATGAAGTGTTGGTCAAGTTAAGTTTATTTTCTTGTGGCTTATGTTAGAATTAGGTCGCAACGAGCCTGGGAACGATCCAACCCAATTGGTAAAATAAAACAGGATTTTAATTATATTACGTGCATAAAATATAAAATGTTTATTTTTGAGATATATGTGATATGTTTTGTGGCTACCTCACGCTTATGGGATTCATCTTATGGGATTATTGCTTCATCCGGTGACTTACGACCGGTTTTTGTTTATGTATGGGTACGGATATCAGTCCAAGGGCTGTGATGATCTCTACCGCCCAGTATATTGTGGTTTATTCTGATCAGACGATTCATGTTACGTTATGGGCCACTTGCGTAGAACATTATCTCTACAGAAAATTATGATATTCTATTTTATGACAGGGCTCCATCGAGAAAATCTTTTACGTACGATTTTCAGTTATGCACGTATTTATAATTACTCATGACACAATATTCATGTTACGCTTTACGATATGATATTTCTACGTTGCATGCGATTTTAGGATATATTTACTTGTTATCCACGATATATGCATGCTGAGTCCTTAGACTCACTAGATTTGATTGTTGTAGGTACTGATGAGATCGGGACTGAGGGCGGGGACCAGTGAGCTTGCTTGGGTCGGCAGTAGTAGGAACCCGAGGACTTCATGCTTCAGTTCATTTATCTTTTTATGCTAAAAACATATTTTATCGCGATGAATTATTTTAATTTGTTGTTTTGAAACAGATATTCACTTCCGCTGCTATTTTGGCATTAAACCTTTTTATTAGTATATTTTATGAATGAGGCATGCTATTTACTTTTAAAGAAAATTTTTAAATAATTCAGCAAATTTGCAAATACGAAATACGGGCCTTTACAGCTGGTATCAGAGCCTATGTTCTTGTAAAGGGTTGTACTACTACTGACCTCGAGAAGCTTACGAAGTCACGTCTTTGGTCTAAAAGCTTTACGTTTACGCATTTCGTTTAAAGCATGAAATATTTTAATAGCATGTTTTTATGAAATATTTTATGTTCAGATTATAATTATGCAGTATTTTTTTCAAATTTAAAGAAATGATGGAATTATGCATGTTGGTTACGTATTGGTTGTATATATGGAACAGTATGCCTCCTAGACGCATTCCTGAGCGCGTGAGAGACAATGAGCCTCGTCGCGAGGACGGGGAAGATCGTAGGCAGGAGAGAGATTTACCACCACCCCCTCCACTGGACATGAATGCCCAGATGCTAGCTGGGATTACTATATTTTTCGCACAGTTTGCAGGGAACAATGCTGTGACGGCCAGGCAGACGGGGCTTGAGGCTACCTATGAGCGGTTCATGAAGATGAGACCGAAGAAGTTCTCAGGGATGACCAATCCTATGATTGCCGAGGGCTGTATTAAGTCCCTCGAGGTTATCTTCGAGTTCATGGAGCTTCGAGACGAAGATAGGGTTCGTTGTGCAACCTATCTATTTGGAGGAGACGCCCGTTTATGGTGGGAAAGAGCATCTGTAGCCTTGAACTTGGCTACTCTGAGCTGGACGCGCTTCACAGAGGTATTGTACTCTAAATATTTTACTGACGAGGTGCGTTCCAGGTTGACCAAGGAGTTCATGACCATGACGCAGGGAGATATGACTGTTATGGAGTTTATCCGTAAGTTTGAGAGGGGTTGCCATTTTGTGCCCCTGATCGAGAATGATGTTGGAGCCCAACTGAGGCATTTTCTAGATGGTCTGCGGCCGATCTTGCGCCGTGATGTTAGGGTGGCTAGCCCTACTACTTATGATGTCGCCGTCTCCAGAGCTCTATCTGCAGAGCAGGATTAGCATGACATAGAGAGAGACCGCCAGGGCAAGTGACCAGTCCAGATGCCGCACCGCCCTCCTCAGCAGCAGCATCAGAATAAGAGGCCTTTCCACGGCCCACCTAGGAACAGAGGACAACAGCAGCAGCAGGGACGGGCAGTCCCTAGGGCCGTTGAGCACCTAGTCTGTGCAAAGTGCTCGCGTTGTCACGCTGGAGTTTGTATGTACGGCTCAGGGAATTGCTACAAGTGGGATAGTCTGGACCACCTACTGAAGAATTGCCCTTAGGGGAGTCTGCCTACTCAAGGCAGAGTTTTTGCTCTCCATGCATCGGAGATGAACCCGGAGACCATGCTCATGACAGGTATCTTGAAGCTTTAAGTTTGTATTTGAATTTTGATGTTTTGGGAGTTTGGGTTAAGATTTTGAACTTAAAATTGCGATAGGATTGCATGCTCTAATCATTGTTCTTTTGGGAATTTAGGTTAGTAGAACTTTGACCTTCTCCTGTCTATAAGTTAGCTCTTGTAATTTTTGGGTGCAACTTGATGTTCCAACCTTTTAGGGAGAATTTTTATAGCTGGCTCAGCTACGAAAGCCTTGATAGATTCAGGGGCTCCTCATTCGTTCATTTCAGAGGTTTTTGCGAACTTCCTCAAGGTCAAAAACATTGGCCTAGATATAGCCTATTCGGTAGTATTGCCTTATGGAGAGGAGATGACAGCTACTAATGTGATCCGAGACGTAGACCTCGAACTTCATGGCAATCTTGTTTATGCGGATCTGATTGTACTGCCGATGCCAGAGTTTGACATCATTCTGGGTATGGACTGGCTATTAAGGAACAGAGTTTTGATCAAATTTCAGCGGAGATATGTTCTAGTCTGACCGCCTGGGATGGAGCAGTTCTTATTCGAACCAGACAGGTACTTTCCTTTACCGCGCATTATACCTTGTGTCTAGGCTAGGAAGCTCATGTGTAGAGGGTGTCGGGCGTTCTTAGCGACTTTTGTATCTGTTCCCGAGGCACCCAGTCAGTCAGCCTCCGATGTTCCAATTGTTAGGGATTTTCTAGACGTGTTTCCTGATGACGTCTCTGGTATGCCACCCGAGCTAGAGGTGGAGTTTTCTATTGAGCTTATGCCAGGTACGGTACCGATCTCGAAAGCACCATATCGATTAGCACCGACAGAGATGGCAGAACTGAAGAAGCAGATCCAGGAACTTCTTGACAAGGAGTTCATTCGCCCGAGTTTTTCGCCATGGTGCGCGCCAGTCTTGTTTGTGAAGAAGAAGGATGGTTCGATGAGGCTCTGTATTGATTACCGGGAGTTGAACAGGGTTACAGTGAAGAACAAGTACCCACTTCTGCGGATTGAAGATTTATTTGATAAGTTACAGGGAGCTTCAGTATTCTCAAAGATCGATCTCCATTCCGATTATCATTAGTTGAGGGTGAAAGAAGCTGATGTTCTCAAGACTGCTTTCAGGACTCGTTACGGCCACTTCGAGTTCCTTGTGATGCCGTTCGGTTTGACGAATGCGCCAGCGATCTTCATGGTTCTCATGAATCGCGTATTTCAGCCGTATCTTGACCCGTTCGTGATAGTATTCATAGACGACATTCTCGTCTACTAGAAGAATCACGAGGAGCACAGCAGACATCTGACCGCAGTTCTGCAGACCCTACAGAAGCATAAGTTATTTACGAAGTTCAGTGAATGCGAATTCTGGTTAGAGAAGGTGGTGTTCTTAGGCCACATCGTTTCTAGCAGCGGTATTTTGGTTGACCCAGCGAAAGTTGCAGCAGTCAGAGATTGGGTTGTGCTGCAGAATGCATCTGTGCTCCGTAGTTTTCTTGGGCTAGCAGGATATTACCTGAAGTTTATTCAGGGATTCTCCTCTATCGTAGTTCCACTCACGTCATTTACAAAGAAGAATGTTAAATTTGTGTGGAGCGATGAGTGTCAGAAGAGCTTCGATACTTTGAAGCAAGCTCTTATTTCAGCGCCAGTGTTGGCCATGCCGTCAGGGCCCCGCGAGTGTGTTTTGTTTACGATGCTTCGAAGCTCGGTTTAGGCGCAGTGTTGATGCAGAATGGGAAGGTGATAGCGTATGCTTCTCGACAGTTGAAAATCCATGAGAAGAACTACCCTACCCACGATATAGAGTTGGCAGCCGTGGTATTTACCTTGATGATTTGGAGGCATTATTGTACGGGGAGAAGTGCCAGATCTTTACCGGCCATAAGAGCCTCAAGAACTTCTTTACGCAGAAAGAGTTGAATATGCGTCAGAGGCGTTGGTTGGAGCTAGTGAAGAACTATGACTGTGACATTAGCTACCACCCGGGTAAAGCTAATGTAGTTGCAGATGCATTGAGCAGGAAAGTCGCAGTGATGACTCATTTGACGATTTCGAGACCTCTCCAGTTTGAGATGAAGAGGTTTGATCTAGAGACATATCCTCGAGGTAGAGTTCCCCGTCCATCTACTTTGACGATTTAGTCTTCTCTTCTAGACCGTATTCGGAGTGGTCAGTCCACAGATGAGTAGGTGGTAAAGTGGAAGCAGAGAGATGATGCCAAGGGCAGTATCTTGTATACAGTTAGCGACGGTATTGTGAGATATAGACACAGAATATGGGTTCCTAGCAGCGATTATCTTCGAGCAGATATTTTAGCTGAGGCCCAGATGTCGTCGTACTCTATTCGTCCATGGAGTACGAAGATGTACAAAGACCTGCAGTTATTATATTGGTGGCCCGGAATGAAGAAGGATATTAGACGTTTTGTATCCGAGTGTCTGACTTGTCAGCTATTGAAAGCGGAGCATCAGAGACCAGCAGGTATGCTCAATCCTCTTCCTATTCCCGAGTGGAAGTGGGAGAATGTTACCGTGGACTTCGTAGTTGGTTTGCCGAAGTCAGCCAGAGGATTAAATTCTATCTAGGTGATTGTTGATCGTTTTACCAAATAAGCTCACTTCTTGCATATTAAGACGACTTTCACCATGATTCAGTATGCAGAGTTGTATATCTGGGAGATTGTCCGACTCCATGGTATTCCCGTTTCTATCGTGTCTGACCGAGATCCTATATTCACTTCCTCATTTTGGAAGAGTTTGCATTCGACTATGGGTACGAAGTTGTTGTTTACCACAGCTTTCCACCCTCAGACAGATGGGCAGTCAGAGAAAGTTATCCAGATTTTGGAGGATCTTCTCTGCGCTTGTGTTATTGATTTCTCAAGGAGTTGGGAGTCGAAGTTGCCGTTGGTAGATTTCACCTATAACAACAGTTTTCAGTCGTCTATAGGTATGGCTCCGTATGAAACACTGTATGGTCGCAAGTGCAGATCGCCTATTCCCTGGGCTGAAATAGGGGAGAGATCAAAATTCGGCCCAGAGATCAGTCAGCAGACCGCCGATGTAGTAGTCAAGATCCGTGATAGGATGAGGACCGCTCAGAATCGACAGAAGAGTTATGCGGATCAGAGGAGGAGAGATCTAGAGTTTGCCGTCGGCGACCATGTTTTCGTGAAGGTAGCACCTATGAAAGGTGTCATGCGGTTCGAGAAGAAAGGAAAGCTCCGAGATTTATCGGACCATTTGAGATTCTCTACAGGGTTGGGACGCTAGCTTATCGTGTTGCACTTCCGCCGAATCTGACAGGAGTACACAATGTGTTCCACGTCTCTATGCTGAGGAAGTATATGGCAAATCCTTTGCATGTTTTGAACTTTGAGCCGTTTCAGCTCACTCCGAACCTGTGTTATGAAGAAAGACCAGTGCAGATCTTAGACAGACAGGAGAAAAAGCTTCGGAACAAGCTGGTTAAGCTAGTGAAATTCGAATGGCTTAATCATTCGGAGGAGGAAGCTACGTGGGAATCTGAACTAGAGATGAAGAGTCGTTACCCCGAGTTATTCGTTGAGTTTTAATTTCGAGGACGAATTTCTTTTAAGGGGGGGAGAGTTGTAGAACCCGTTAAATCAGACTACGTATAAGCCATGCATAATTAATATTATTTAAATTAAAATGATTTTTAAGCATGAGGGTTTAAATTCATTCTTTTAAAATTGGTTGAGTTATTATTATTTATTTTACGCAGTATTTTAGTTTAATCTTTTTCAGTTAAGTAAGTGTGGTCGGACTGGAGTTGGAGTATTAAGATAAAATTTAATGATAAGAAAATATTCCTAGAATTTATTCAAGATAAAGGATAATTTATTTTAATGTAAAAGATTGTTTAGGAATTAAATTAATTAATTAGAGATAAGTAGTAAATAAATTCTTTTATGTCCAATAATTTAATTAAAAGCCTAGATTAAAATATGTGATCAATTGAGATAAGTTAATATACACTTATTTTATTTAAAAAATTGTAACTTAACATTTTAGTAAATTTATTTTAAGAATTAGCCATGCATGGAAGATAATGTCTATCCCAAATTAAATTATTAATTTACTAAATACATAATTAATGTTTAAAACTTTAAGGAGATTGAAATTCATAATTTAAGCAATATTTTTCTCCATTTATTTAAGAAATTCTTGGCCACCCTTAAGGATTTGGATTAAGTTTGACAACTCATTTTCTTTGATTATTTTTCCTATCCATTCTTGGTAGATAATCCATCACATTTAATCACCAATAATTAATAATTAAGCAATTTTTTTACCCCATTTTGAAAGAAGAAATCGGCCATCTTCTCCCCCTAAATCTCCCTCAATCAAATAATATCACACCTCATTCCATATCTCACAAGCAACTAGGATAGAAAGGTTTTATAATTGCCATTCAATTCCCATTTAATTAGTAGACTTCCACATTCATTTCCTAGCCATCCTCTCCACCCTCCATTCGAAAATTTAAGAGTTAAAAAAAAAAATTCAGAAAATCATGTGAAGCAACAAGGAAAAACAAGAGAGAAAAGTAGAAAAGAAAAGGAACTCTGTCTCCTCCGCGCCGTATTTGTCGTATCGTTTTGTTTTATTCAAAACAAAATTTCCAGGCATGCTTATATCTTTCTTTTCTCTTCAATCAAGTCCTATAAATACTTTGAAACATTATATGTTCATAATTCATGGAGCAAAAACCGAAATGTTTACAGAAACTTAAGAAAATTCTGCCCAGATATTTATCGGCTCTCACTTGTGCTTCACGGGTTGGATTGTTTTTGTGATTTCAGGGGTTTGCTCGATTCTAGGCGTGCAAGGCTGCCTCTAGGCATGTACTAGGGTGTATTGGAGTCATGTTTGTCCATTAGTTCAAGCCCCATGCACTCAGTCATCAAGGCTTGACAACAACTCCCCATAGTTGCGAGTTTGAGTCTCGAAATTTCATTTTGTTTGTTTAAGGTGAGGTTCGAACCTTGTTTGGCATTCGGGCCTGTAACCATGGTTTGAACCCTTCCTTATCATGTCTAGGACGTTAACAAGATGACCTTTCATGGCTTGGTTCATGGTCCCATCGGTTTTTAAAACAAACAACACAAGTCCCTCGCTGCTTCCCTTTTCTGTTTTTTTTGTTGGTGAGTCGGTTTTGAATTTATGGGGTTGAGTAGATCTTGGTTGGCTTCTAGCCCTTAGACACTCTTCACACAATACCTCATGATGTCTAGATCAAGCCATGGTCAATCATATGGCCACTGGAATGACATATGACAACAAAATAAAGCAACACCCTCCACGGTACAGCATGGTGGTCTCGGATGGAACTTCAGATTGTCGTAGGTGTTTGTTTGGATTATGGTTGGCCTAGGGCCCTTAGCCATGGTTCAAACCATACCATAGGATGTTGTAAGAGGCTTTGGTTGGTGGTTCAAGCCCCAATGACCATTACCCTTGTAATCGGAGCGAAGCAAGCACAGTTGCTGCCGCTGGAATTTTACAGCAGCTTTGCTGCGGTTCAGAGGTCAAGTACGAGTTCTAGTTTGGCTTTTAGCCTATGGCCTTGGACTGGACAGTACCTAATTGAGTTAGGAAGGCCATGTTTTTGGCCGTTTGTGATTTGGTTAAGTTTAGAAGTCGTACGAGAATTTACGGTGCAATGTGCCAAAGTGACTCTCGAAAGAGCGTTTCATGATTTTGGCCTCCATGCACAATTTTCTTGTATTACAGCCCTTGGTAATTATTTTCTATTATTTTAGCTGTATTTTAATCATGACTAAATGATATTTTGATGTTGGTTCGGGTTGGTACGGAGTTATGGTTAGATACTAAGTTGTTGGGCGTAATTGTCTCGTTTTTAGTTCGATTATGAAGTGTTGGTCAAGTTAAGTTTATTTGCATGTGTCTTATGTTAGAATTAGGTCGCAGCGATCCTGGGAACGATCCAACCCAATTGGTAAAAGAAAACATGATTTTAATTATATTACGTGCATAAAATATAAAATGTTTATTTTTGAGATATATGTAATATGTTTTGTGGCCACCTCACGCTTATGGGATTCAGCTTATGGGATTATTGCTTCATCCGGTGACTTACGACCAGTATATGTTTATGTATGGGTACGGATATCCAGTCCAAGGGCTGTGATGATCTCTACCGCCCTGTATACTGTAGTTTAGTCTGATAAGACGATTCATGTTACGTTATGGGCCACTTGCCTAGAACATTATCTCTACAGAAAATTATGATATGCTATTTTATGACAGGGCTCCATCGAGCAAATCTTTTACGTACGATTTTCAGTTATGCACTTATTTATAATTACTCATGACACAATTTTCACGTTACGCTTTACGATATGATATTTCTACGTTGCATGCGATTTTATGATATATTTACTTGTTATCCACGATATATGCATGCTAAGTCTTTAGACTCACTAGACTTCATTGTTGTAGGTACTAATGAGGTCGGGACTGAGGGCGGGGACCAGTGAGCTAGCTTGGGTTGGTAGTAGTAGGAACCCGAGGACCTCATGCTTCAGTTCATTTATCTTTTTATGCTAAAAACACATTTTATCGCGATGAATTATTTTAAGTTGTTTTGAAACAGATATTCACTTCCGCTGCTATTTTGACATTAAAACTTTTTATTAGTATATTTTTTGAATGAGGCATGTTATTTACTTTTAAAGAAAAATTTTAAATAATTCCGCAAATTTTCAAATACGAAATACGAGCCTTTACATCAGTATTCTTAGTAAAACAAAACTCTTTGATTGTACTGTCGAATCTAAGGTTTCAACTCCTAGATGTCTGCTTTAGACCATAAATAGATCTCTGAAGTTTTCATACCATATGCTCACTTCCGATAGCTGTAAACCCATCAGGTTGAGACATGTAAATCTCTTCCTTAATATCCCTATTAAGAAAGGTGGTCTTGACATCCATCTGTCATATCTCATAGTCATACCATGCAGCTATGGCTAGCAATATCCTTATAGACTTGAACATTGCAACTGGAGAAAAAGTTTCCTCAAAGTCAACTCCTTGTGTTTGAGTATATCCTTTTGCTACCAATCGCGCCTTGAAGGTCAATACCTTCCTATCAGCCCCAAGTTTCCTCTTGTAAGTCAATTTACACCCTATGGGAACAGTTCCCTCAGGTGGATCCACAAGATTCCACACTTGGTTCGAATGTATGGAATTCATCTCAGATTCCATTGCTACAAGCCATTTGGATGAATCGGCATCAGATAACGCTTCCTTGAAGGTCCTTGGATCACATCCATGGATAGGCTCATCATGGCCCTCTTCAAGAAGCAGACAATACCTCATAGGAGGTCTCGAGACTCTCTCGGATCTTCTAGGAGCTTGTATCTCTTCTCTTGGCTCTTCGGGTGTGGGTTCTACAATTGTGGGTGTCTCTCGAACTTGTTCGAGTTCTATCATCTCCCCTTTTCTATCTAATAGAAATTCCTTTTCCAAAAATGTTGCATTCCTAGAAACAAAAACCTTTGTTTCTTGGAGATGATAGAAATAATATCCAACTGAATTTCTTGGATATCCTTCAAAGTAACATAAAATGGATCGACAATCTAATTTATCTCCCAGTGCCTTCTTCACATAAGCAGGGCATCCCCATATTCTAAGATAAGAATATTTGGGACGTTTATCTATCCATATCTCATATGGTGTCTTATCAACTGCATTAGAATGGACATTGTTCAACAACAGTGCCACTGTCTCAAGCGCATATCCCCAAAAAGATAGCGGCAACTCTGTGAACCCCATCAAAGACCGAACCATGTCTATCAAATTCCTGTTACGACGCTCTGAAACAACATTCATGTAGAGCCCGTAACTTAGACTACGTACAAGCCATGCATAATTCTAGTATTTAAATTAAATTGATTTTATTGCATGAGTATTTAAATTTAATTGTTTCCGTAGCAGTTTATTTGTTAGCATTTCAGTTATTTCAGTGAGGCCGGACTGGAGTTGGAGCTTACAGACAAAATTTAAGATTCAGAAAACATTTCCAGAATTTATTTTAACTAGCAAGAAAGTTAATTTAAGTTAATAAGGAGGTTTAGGAAATTATTTAAGTTACTTGAGGTGAGTAGGCAATTAATTCAATTAAGTTCCAATAATTAAGGGGTTAATTCACTAAATTATTTAAGGGATAGGTAAGGCTTTTGTAGAGCTCCAGATTCGACGACTGTCCTCACTGTACCAAGACGAGTCTTTTCAGCGTGCTTATGTCCTCACTCACACGCACCCTAGGAAACTTCCCAAGAGGTCACCCATCCCAGAATTGTCCTAAGTCAAGCACGCTTAACTTTGGAGTTCTTATGTGATGGGCTACCGAAAAGAAGATGCACCTTCGTGGTATGAGTAGTACATATCNTTTTTTTTTTTTTAATATCTAAACCATAACTTCTAAATTTCTAAATAAAATAATTTAACATAATCATGAATCCTAATAAATTAACAATTTAAAACTCAAGTGCATAAAATAAATCCTAAATCATCACCTAACCAAAACATCCTAAATTGACCTTTGAAAAGATCACTAACAATAAAAATAAAGCATAAGAATTCTCTAATAAAAATCATTAACATAAATCTTTAAATCTTAAATCTATTAAACTAGTGCGGAAACATAAAGGCCCTCGGGTGTGTACTGCTGCACTCGATCGACTCAATCGTCACCGCCTCCAAAAATCATCAAATCCTGCATCATACAAACCTAGTGAGTCTAATGACTCAGCACGTTCTAAACATAGATAACAAATAATACATATACAAACACATGCATTTAAAAATCATATTTTTATTTAAAATAGCTTTTGAAAATAAATAAACCATTTTAAAATCCTTTAGAAATCATTTAAGCATAATTAAATCATAAATAGAAAAATCATTTTAAAATAACTTTAAGCATAAATAAATCATTTTAAAAATAGCTTTAATCCTCATCGTAAATCATATATCATAAAATCATTTTTATCATAAGCTTTCAATCATATATCATTTTGGGTGAAGTTTGATCCTTGAAAGTGACTAGCTTTTATCTTTTGGTCGACTGCAGTCTTAGCTCCACATGGTCCATGGGGGTGTGCACTAGGCTCCACCGTGGAAATACGATCGTCGGGGTCCCTCGGGGGCTTTTTCCCATAGACGGGGTCTCTCTGGGGGCCTTGGCCCGTAAACGGGGTCCCTCTGGGGCCTTGGCCCGAATATGGGTTCCGTCTGGGGCCTTGGCCCTCACGTCATCTCCACAAAATCATATATCATAAATCATATCATTTGTCACAGTCAATTCACATCCCTCAAAATATTTTTCCTTTTCTTTTAAAATCATAAAATAACATAGCTTTCTAAAAATATCATTTTAAACAGTATAAATTGCACAGCTTTACCATAAATAATAAAAATACATATTATAATCAAAATCATCATTTTAAATCATAAAATATCATTTAACATGCGTTATGATCCTTCGGGACGCTGCCAAGCGTTTCCGTATTTTCTTAAGTGTAAAAAGACCGTTTTGCCCCTGAACGTACAAATTCTCGAATTTATCTTTTCGCACTTTTAATGATATGGGCTTATTCTAAATAATTATTTAAGCTTACACGAATTTTCTCATATTTTTTTTTTGCTTAAATCAATGACTTTTAAATTAATCTTTAAATAAGACATATTAACGCGTTTTAATCTCGATTTAAACCGAACCTTAGTATAAAATTCCCAAATTAAAAACTTAGACTTTTAATAATTATTTAAGCTTAAACCTAATTTTTCATAATTTTATAAAGCTTAAAACTAGGCTTTTAAATTAATTCGTTAATTAACGTTTCGTGCGACGATTAAATCCCGGAAATTTCCAACACTCATTATTTTGATCCCAAATTTTAAACATAACATTTTTAGTATTTATTCTACCCTTCCAAGATTTATTACGATTAAATCTTGGATCAATTTTTCTTTCTTAAATTTTTGTTTTTGACACCTTATCAAACGCACCGAGCCATCTTCTAATTTACCCGAGCCACGCCCTAGCCACCTTGAACCAAAACCTAGCCAACCCATCTAGGGACCCTACTTTGCAAGCCCAGCCCGTAAAAAAAGCCCTAGCCCGCTCAAAAGCCCTCTGGAACTTGACCCAAATTCTGCATGTTTTTGTGTGTGTGTCTCCTAGGATATTTAGGACTCCTAATTGAACTAGGACACTTCCAGCCCCTAACCACTTGACCCCTCATGACCCTAACCTTCCCTAGCCCATGCCAGACCAAGCCCAGACCGACCCAAGCCTTGGAACCCAAGCCCCGAACCTCTGAATCAAGAACTACAATCCTGCGCCACTTTGAGCTTTCTTGTGCTATCTTGAGCCAGTGGCTTGCCCAGCTGTTCCAGCCCCTTGCCCAACCCTTAAGCACTCTCTTANTTTTTTTTTTTGAATCTTTCTCACGGTTTCAGCTTGATTCCTTTCAATATTTATCATGTTTTGTCCATAATTTACCATATTTTATCATGTTTTGGCAGCGTGTCCGTCGGATTCAAACACGTTTTCAAAATAAGCGTGAAATCGTTAAAACTTTGAAAAATACGTATCGTACCGTAAAATAATCGAACCCATGTAATTTTTCATGCATAATCAAATAAAACACACATAATATGATTTGTATGATGTTTTAAAAGAGTTTAGGAACGTGCCTTTGCGTTTATAACGCTCGATTATTCGATCGTAGGCGAGGGTGCGACGTTGGACGACCGGACGACGAAGAACACAAGCTTTTCTTTTCCTCCAATTTTTTCAAAAATTGTGGTGTGTGCTTGAGGGTGAAATCGGCTGATGGAGGCTGAATTATTAGGTTTAGAAGACCTAAAACACTAATTTATAATTAAATTAACATGTTAAATGTGCTTTGGTTTGGGCTTGCAACTTAAGGGTAATTGGACCTACTTAAATTAATTAAATTGGGCCCAATAACACTTAATTAATTAAATAATAAGAGTTCATAAAATTAGTTTCCATAAAATAATATTTTTGATCTTTTAAAACTCCTTGTTTGCCCAAAACCGGCTTCCCGGGAAAAATCAAGTTCAACTCGTAAAATAATTTGAACTCCAACATTTTTAGGAAAATTAAATCATTTTTAAATCATATTAGGAAGCCTCGCTATTATTTAATGAAAAATAAATATTTTTGTCTTGGTCGTCCCCGATCTCCTTCCCCTGCCTATTATCGAATATTCGGGTAAAATCCTTAATTTCATGAAATCATGTCATATTATCATTTAATCATGCAATCACATTTAATCATCTAATAAAATATCATGCAAGCATTTAAAAATAATTAAATAAAACAATTAAGCAATTAAAATAATTTTGCATGCATGTGGTTTACGTAGGTTGGTTTTTCGGACGTTACAGCTTTTAAGGGTTATAAATTTATTAAATAATTAACATTTCCCCTCCACTTAATTAATGAATTTCTGCCCCCCTTAGTGTCTAGACTATTCCTTTGCCAAGTACTCACTCTTTGAACCATTCTTTGTTATGTTAGCATGCTAATTTTTTTTTAGTTATTAGTCAACCTTAATTAATTAATTAATGAGCATTATCCTAGTCTAGATTAGCAAGAGAATTCGGCCACCTCATTCTAGAACACCCCAACAAATATTTGGTTAGCAACCAAAATTCAAAATTCAAAAAGAGTAGACTTGGTCTTGCATTTTCCCTATATTTTTCACCTATTTTCCTCACTACCCTAACCACCATTTCTTCCCCTCCCCATCACCGAAATCTGTGAAATTCCAGAACCTAGATTGAGTTAAAAATCGTGAGGTTCTAAGGGAAAAACAAGAGAGAAAAATCAGTAGCAAACAAAGTAGCAAAAACTGTAGAACCCGTAACTTAGACTACGTATAAGCCATGCATAATTCTAGTATTTTAAAATGATTTTTATTGCATGAGTATTTAAATTTAATTATTTTACGTAGTAGTTTAAATTTTTATCCTTTCAGTTATTTCAGTAAGGCCGGACTGGAGTTGGAGTTTAGAGATAAAATTTAAGATTCAAGAAACATTTCCAGAATTTATTTTAGCTAGCAAGTGAGTTAATTTAAGTAAAAAAGGAGTTTAAGGAATTATTTAAGTTACTTGAGGTGAGTAGAAAATAAATTCATTTAAGTTCTTAATTATGGGGTTAGTTCACTAAATTAATTAAAGGATAGGTAAGGCTTTTAAGGGTTATAAATCTAGTTAATAATTAACATTTCCCCTCCACTTATTTGTTGAAATTCGGCCACCAATTGGAGATGCAACATTTCTATGCCAACTCACCCTTTTGACTCATTCTTTGTTATTTTAACATGCCAACCTTTTTAATTATTAACCACCCTTAATTAATTAATTAATAAGCATAATCCTAGTCTAGGTTGGCATGAGTATTCGGCCACCACATTCTAGATCCCTCCAAGAAATATTTGATAACAACAAAAATTCAAATTTCAAAAAAATAAAATGGAGACTTGGTCTTGCTTTTTCCACCTATATTGCACTCATTTCCCCTCACTCTCCAAACTATCTTTCCCCATCCCTCTCCACCGAATTCAGAGCCTTATCAGAGTAGAAAAAAAGTGAGAATTCAGTGAGAGATAGGAGAGAAAAATCGAGTAAGAAGAAAGGTAGAAAAGAAAGCGCTCCACCTCCTCCGCGCCGGATCGTCTCGTTCTTTCGTTTTTCTTTCAAACGAAACCAGGCATGCATATNTATAGACATGTAATAGGATGTATTAGGATCACTTTGGTCCATTCATTCGAGCCCCACACCCACTGGAAACAAGAAATGACAGCAGCTTCCCATTCTTGCCATATTGAGTTTCGATTTTCTCATGTTGCTGTCAAAGGGAAATGAATCTGATCTTGGCTGCCCTAAGGGCTTATAGCCATGGTTGGATCACTTACCTAGCATGTCTAAGACGTGACTAAGTCGCCCTTTTGGTGGCTTGATCCATGGTACATCAGTTTTTAAATAAAATGCAAGAACAGCCCCTCCCCTCTCGGCCCCTTCGTTCTTGACAGCATGTGTTGTTTCAATTTTGTGGAGTGGTGTGGATCTTGGTTGGCCTATGGCCCTTATCCACGGTTCATACCATGCCCCTAGATGTCTAGATCGTGCCATGGTCAATCAAATGGCCACTGGAATGACACGAGACAACAAACGAAGTGGTACACCCCACGCACGCAAGAGTGCTTCTCGGGTTAGAGTTTCGGCGATTTTCTGGTGTGATGCGAATTGTGTCTGGCCTAGTGTCCTTAGCCATGGTTAAAATCATTCCTTGGGATGTTGTTGAGAGGCTCTGGTCAGTGGTTCAAGCCCCAATGGTCAAAAGTCTTGCAAACGACGCAAGGAAACCAAAGCAAAGTTGCTGTATTTCTGGACAGCAACTTGCTGTGACGGTTCAGTGGCTCGTTCGAGTTCTCGGTTGGCTTTTAGCCCATGGCCTTGGACTGGACAGTGACTCACCGAGTTAGGAAGGTCATGTTTTTGGCCGTTCGTGATTCGGATCATTTTTGAGGTCGTACGAGAATTTACGGTGCGATGTGCCAAATTGACTCTCGAAAGAGCGTTTCATGTTTTGGCCTCCATTCACCTAGATTTCAGCCCTCACCATTTTAAGAGCATTATTTGATCATTTTAGACGTATTTTAATCATGACTACATGATGGTTCAGTGTTGGTTCGGGTTGGCTTGGAGTCATGATTTAATACGAAGTCGGTAGGCGTAATTGTCACATTTTTTAAGGTTATTGTATAGTTTGGTCCCATAAATCTATTGCATATTTTTCATGGCATATTTAGGTTGCAGCGAGCCTGGGAGCGATCCAATCCAAGCAGTAAAATGGGTACAGGATATTTAATTCAGTTATTTAATTATATTACGTGCAAAAATACAAATTTTGAGATTTATGCGATATTGCTTGTGGTCACTTTACTATCATGCTTAAGTCCGGTCCCCAGTATCGGCCCGGTCACCAGTTACCGGTCAGTTCAGTTGTTTCACCCAGTACTGTGGCAGTAGTCTGATCAGACGTAAATCCGATCCCCAGTATCGGTCCGGTCACCAGTATCGGTCAGCTCAGTTCAGTTCAGTTCAGGGACCACTTGCGTAGACCATAATCTCACAGAAAATTATTATATGCTATTTCAGTACAGGGCTCCAAGGAGCAAACAGTTTCACTATGATTTTCAGTTCAGCTATGCACGTATTATAATTAATCATGACACGACATTTTACGATATACCTCATGACATGAAATTTTACTCCCATGCAATTTTACTATATTTACTCGTTATTTACGACATATGCATGTTGAGTCTTTAGACTCACTAGACTTGATTGCTGTAGGTAATGATGATGTCGGGATCGAGGGCGGGGACCAGTGAGCTAGCTCGAGTCGGCAGTAGTGTCACCCGAGGACCTCAGTTTCAGCACTTGCCATTTTGATGCTCAAATATTTTATTAGTTATTGAATACTTTAACTTGTTATTTTGGCAAGTATTAATTTCTTCCGCTGCTGTTTTGAACGTTAAATATTTTATCAGTTTTTGGTATGAATGAGGCACTCCATTTATTTTAAAAGAAAAATTTTAAATTTTCCGCAAATTTTAAAGTAAGGATTTTTAGGCCTCTACAAAAGCGCTCCACCTCCTCCGCGCCGTATCGTTTCATTCTTTCGTTTTTCATTCAAACGAAATCAGGCATGCATATATTCTTCCTTGACTCTTCAATCAAGTCCTATTATCATTATTTAACATTGCATGATCATGTTTGATAGCCAAAACCGAAATACATCAATGAATTTTTCAGAAAACAGCATTACAGATTTTCGGCTCTCATGATGCATTTCACGGTTTGCTTGGTCTTGTGAGTTTCAGGTATTGGTTCGATTCCAGGCTCACAAGGCGACGTCTATAAATGTAAAAGGATACATTAGGACCACATTTGTCCATTGGTTTAACTCCATGCTCGCTGGAAAGCAAGAAAATGACAGCAACTCCCCATTTGGTCCATTTGTGTTTTCGAAAATCTGAGGTTGCTGTCATTAGGGATATAAATCTAATCATGGCAGCTACAAAGCCGATAGCCATGGTTAGATCACTCCCCTAGCATGTCTAAGACGTGACTAAGTCACCCTTTTGGTGGCTTGGTCCATGGTGAAACGGTTTTTACAAAATACCCAAGAACAGCCCAGCACCCCTTCGGCTTTCTCATTTTTGACAGCACTTGTGTTTCCATTGTTGTGGAATGGTATGGATCTTGGTTGGCCTATGGCTCTTAGCCACGGTTCATACCATGCCCCTAGATGTCTAGATTGTGCCCTGGTCAATCAAATGGCCACTGAAACGACACGAGACAGCAAACGAAACACAACACCACACACGCATGTAGGGTACTCTCGGGTGAAACGTTTCTGATGTTTGCTAGAATATTTCGAATTGTGGCTGGCCTAGGGCCCTTAGCCATGGTTCAAATCATTCCTTGGGATGTTGGTAAGAGGTTTTGGTCGGTGGTTCAAGCCCCAATGGCCATTAGCCTTGCAATCGACGCAAGAAACCAAAGCACATCTGCTGTATTTTTGGACAGCAACTTGCTGTGAGGGTTCAGTGGCTCGTTCGAGTTCTTGTTTGGCTTTTAGCCAATGGCCTTGGACTGGACAGTGCCTCATCAAGTTATAAAAGTCATGTTTTTGGCCGTTTGTGATTCGGATCATTTTTGAGGTCGTACGAGAATTTACGGTGCGATGTACCAAATTGACTCTCGAAAAAGCGTTTCGTGTTTTGGCCTCCATTTCACCTAGATTTCGACCCTCACCATTTTTGGAGCATTATTTCATCATTTTGGGCGTATTTTAATCATGACTACATGTTAGTTCAGTGTTGGTATTGGTTGGTTCGGGGTCATGATTAAATACGGAGTCGTTGCACGTAATTGTCGCACTTTCGGGTTTAATTGCATAGTTGTACATTTTAAAACTATTGCATATTCTTCATGGCATATTTAGGTTGCAGCAAGCCTGGGAACGATCCAATCCATTCAGTAAAATTATGACAGGATATTTAATTATGTTAATTAATTATATTACGTGCAAAAATACAAATTTTGAGATTTATGCGATATTGCTTGTGGTCACTCTACTATCATTATTAAATCCGGTCGCCAGTTACCGGTCCGGTCGTCAGTTACCGGTCAGTTCCGTTGTTTCACCCAGTATACTGTGGCATTAGTCTGATCAGACGACCATTATTAAACCCGGTCCGGTCGCCAGTTACCGGTCCGGTCGCCAGTTACCGATCAGTTCCGTTTCATCCGGTCGCCAGTTACCGGTTAGCTCAGTTCAGTTCAATTCAGTTCAGGGACCACTTGCATAGACCATAATCTCACCAGAAAATTTATTACAAGTTATTTCATGACAGGGCTCCAAGGAGCAAACATTTTCTCCATGATATGTTCAGTTCAGATATGCACGTATTAAAATTAACCATGTCACGTTATTTTACATTATGCCTCATGATATGATATTCTCACTTGCATGCAAGCTTATTATTTATTTACTTGTTATTTACGATATATGAATGTTGAGTCTTTAGACTCACTAGACTTGATTGTTGTAGGTGCTGATGATGTCGGGATCGAGGGCGGGGACCAGTGAGCCAGCTCGAGTCGGCAGTAGTAGGACCCGAGGACCTCAGTTCAGCATTGATTATTATTTTTATTGTTCAAACATTTTTTATATCGTTGGATAAACTTTTTCTGTTATTTCGCAAAGATGTTAATTTCTTCCGCTGCTACTTTGAACATCAAACTTTATTTATCAGTTCAATTATGAATGAGGAAATTTTTAATTATTTAAAAGAAAAATTTTAAATTTTCCGCAAATTTTCAAGTACGGATTTTTAGGCCCCCTAAAGCTGGTATCAGAGCAATGGTTCTGTATAGGGTTGTACTACTACTGACCTCGAGAAGCTCACGAAGTCACGTCTTCGATCTGTAAGTTTCATTTACGTATTTTTATTTAAAGGATGAATTAGTTTCAGCAGCATGATTTCATGAGATATTTGCGCTCAGATTTTTATTGTTCAGTATTTAAATTTAAATAAATTATGGAATTATGCATGTTAGTTACGTATGAGTTATGTATGGAACAGTATGGCCCCTAGACGCATCCTCGAGCGTACGAGAGTGGATGAGCCTTGCCAGGAGGACCGAGATGAGCAGAGGCAGGAGAGGTACGGACCTCCACCCCCTCCTCCAGATATGAATGCCCAGATGCTTCCCGGGATCACGCAGTTCTTCGCACAGTTTGCGGGGAACAACGCCGTGGCGACCAGGCCGACAGTGCCCGAGGCTGTATACGAGGGATTCATGAAGATGCGTCCAAAGGAGTTTTCAGGGACATCTGACCCCATGATTGCCAAGGGATGGATCAAGTCCCTCGAGGTTATCTTCGAGTATATGGAGCTTGGAGATTCAGATCGAGTTCGTTGTGCTTCTTATCTGTTCGGAGGAGATGCCCGCCTATGGTGGGAGGGAGCTTCAGTAGCCCTGAACTTGGCTACACTGTCTTGGACGCGCTTCACAGAAGTGTTTTACTCTAAGTATTTTACGGATGAGGTGCGCACCCGATTGACCACGGAGTTTATGAGCCTTAGACAGGAGGATCTGACGGTTACGGAGTTCATCCGTAAGTTCGAGAGGGGTTGTCATTTTGTGCCCCTGATCGCGAACGATGCTAAAGCCAAGTTGATGCATTTCTTGGTGGGTTTACGGCCGATTTTGCGCCGTGATGTTAGGGTGTTTGACCCTACTACTTACGAGGTCGCCGTCTCCAGAGCTCTGACCGCAGAGCTGGACCAGCGAGACATAGAGAGGGCTCGCTTGGGGCAGCGACCAGTTCAGGTACCACACCGCCCTCCTCCTCCTCAGCAGCACCAGCATCAGCATAAGAGGCCGTATCACGGCCCGCCCAGGAATAGAGGAGGACCTCAGCAGCAACAGCAGGGACGTGCCGTCCCGAAGATTTTTGAGCACCCAGTCTGTCCCAAGTGCTCACGTCGCCACCCTGGAGTATGCAAGTTTGGTTCAGGAAAATGTTATAAGTGTGGTAGCACGGACCACATGATGCCACAGTGCCCCCGGAAGAATCTGCCTACCCAAGGCAGGGTTTTCGCTCTCCATGCTGCGGAGTTGAATCCCGATACCATGTTGATGATAGGTACCTTACAGCTTTAAGTTTATATTCGTGCATTCCAATGTTTTGGGAATCGGGATTAAGATTTTGAACTTAGAATTTCAATAGGATTGCATGCTCTACTCAGTATTATTTTCGGGATTTAGTTAGGAGAACTGTGACCTTTGCATGCCTATAAGCTTAGCTCTTATGATTATTTGGGTTCAGCTTCGTGTTCCGAACTTTCAGAGAGAATTTTCATAGCTGGCTCAGCTACCAAAGCCCTGATAGATTCAGGAGCTACCCACTCATTTATCTAAGAGGTCTTTGCGAACTTTCTCAAAGTTAAGACCATCGGGCTAGATGTAGCCTATTCAGTATCGTTGCCTTCGGGAGAGGAGATCACAGCCACCAACGTGATCCGTGACATAGACCTTGAGCTGCATGGAAATCTTGGTATGCGGATCTGATCTTATAGCCGATGCCAGAGTTTGACATCATATTGGGCATGGACTGGCTACTGCGGAACAGAGTTTTGATCGACTTTCAGCGGAGATCCATTTTAGTCCGACCGCCTGGAATGACTCGGTTCTTATTTGAGCCGGACAGGTACTTTCCTTTCCCGCGCATTATTCCTTATGTCCAGGCTAGGAAGCTCATTCATAGATTGTGTCGGGCATTTTTAGCAACTTTTATATCTGTCCCCGAGACACCCAGTCAGTCAGCCGCAGATGTTCCGATTGTTAGAGACTTCCTAGACGTTTTTCCTGAGGACGTCTCTGGTATGCCACCTGAGAGAGAGGTTGAGTTTTCTATCGAGCTTATGCCAAGTACGGCTCCGATCTCCAAAGCACCGTACCGACTTGCACCGACAGAGATGGCAGAGCTTAAGAAGCAGATTCAGGAACTTCTTGATAAGGAGTTCATCCGCCCGAGTTTCTCACCTTGGGGCGCTCCAGTCTTGTTTGTTAAGAAGAAGGATGGCTCGATGAGGCTTTGTATTGACTACCGGGAGTTGAACAGGGTTACAGTGAAGAATAAATACCCACTTCCGAGGATTGAGGATCTGTTTGACCAGTTGCAGGGAGCTTCGATTTTCTCCAAGATAGATTTGCGTTCAGGTTATCACCAGTTGAGGGTGAGAGACGCCGATGTTTCGAAGACAGCTTTCAGGACTCGTTATGGCCACTACGAGTTCCTTGTGATGCCGTTCAGTTTGACGAATGCGCCAGCGATTTTCATGGATCTCATGAATCGCGTATTCCAGCCGTACCTCGATCAGTTTGTGATAGTGTTCATAGACGACATCCTCGTCTACTCCAAGAATCAGGAGGATCACAGCAGGCATCTGACCAAAGTGTTGCAGACATTGCAGTAGCACAAATTATTCGCAAAGTTCAGTAAATGCGAATTCTGGTTGGAGAAGGTGGCGTTCTTAGGCCACATTGTTTCTAGCAGTGGCATTGAGGTAGACCCAGCGAAGTTCATTAAGGGATTTTCCTCGATTGTAGTTCCACTCACAGCACTGACTAAGAAGAATGTGAAATTTGTGTGGAGCGAGGAGTGTCAGAAGAGCTTCGATTCTTTGAAGCAAGCTCTTATCTCAGCACCAGTTTTGGCCATGCCGTCAGGGCCCAGTGAGTTTGTGCTATATACCGATGCTTCGAAGCTCGGTCTGGGTGCAGTATTGATGCAGCATGGGAAGGTCATAGTGTATGCTTTTCGACAGTTGAAGACTCATGAGAAGAACTACCCTACCCATGATTTAGAGTTGGCCACTGTAGTTTTTGCCTTGAAGATTTGGAGGTACTATCTGTATGGAGAGAAGTGCCAGATTTTTACCGACCACAAGAGCCTCAAGTATTTCTTTACGCAGAAGGAGCTGAACATGCGTCAGAGGCGTTGGTTGGAGCTTGTGAAAAACTACGATTGTGACATTAGCTACCACCCGGGTAAGGCTAATGTAGTTGCAGATGCACTGAGCAGAAAAGTTGCAGTGATGGCTCATTTGGCAGTTTCGAGACCTCTTCAGTCTGAGATGCAGAGGTTTGATCTTGAGACTTATCCTCGAGGTAGAGTTCCCCGTCTATCTACCTTGACCATTCAGTCTTCCCTTCTTGACCGTATTCGCAGTGGTCAGGCAGCAGACGAGCAGTTGGCCAAGTGGAAGTAGAGAGATGAGGCCAAGGGCAGTGTTTTGTATTCAGTCAGCGGCGACATAGTGAGATACCGAGACAGGATATGGGTTCCTAGCATTGATTCTATCCGAGCAGACATCTTATCAGAGGCCCATCTGTCGCCGTACTCTATTCATCCAGGGAGTACGAAGATGTACAAATGTAATACCCCGAAATTTTAAAAGTCCACGCGAACCACATGCATGCAATTATTAAATTCTCTTGTATTTTAATTACTTGTTTTAATTGCATAAATTAATTATGTTGTGCATATTTACATGTTTAAATTATATTTTCTACATTGTCTCACAAAAATGTATTTTTAAAGGTTATTCGAGTTGCGATCGAGGAACGGAGACCGATGGCTGAAAATAGAAAATGTTTTTATTAAATAATTGTTTTTAAATTATTTAAATTATGGGTGATGTTTTTCTTATATTTGAAAATATGGGGTTTTGAGGTGATTTTATATGCCGGGACGTAAATTTTATCGGTGATGGATTTTTAATAAAAATGCGAATTTTTTTGACAACCCGACTAATAAATTCACAAATTTGTTTAAACAAAAACTTTGATAATATTTTAATTAGATCCTAATTAAGGCTAATGGGCCTAAATTATTGGCTTATTAGGCCTAAGCCCTAATTAGTTAATTAATTCGTATTTAAATACGTTAAAACCCTTTTCTCCCACACACATATCTCACGCCACTTCTGAATTATTCTCTCTCAATCCTCCAACCCATTATACACCGTAAACACACATAATAATTTGAAGAAAAGTTCAAAAGTTGCAAAGGGCTTCAAGCCATCGTCTTCTCTCCGCCATTCTTCGATTTGTCAACGTTATATCGTGCGTTAAATACGCAAAGGCACGCCATATTCTCCTTTTACTCATCTTCACACCATATTATTTAATTTTGTACGAAATTGCATGAAACATGGAGCACCTTTGAAGATTTTCGCACATGCATATTATATGATGTTTAAAACTTGTGTTTTAATTTAAAAACATGATCATTATGTGTTTAAGAGGGCTGCCATGCTAGGAATATGATCAAGAGTGTTTATACGAAGCTTTAGAGCCCTAGATACACAAGGAAACGCTGCACAAAAACAAAAGAACACCCGCTGAAGCCAATTTGCTGTCATGGGTTTGATGGACTCGGGTACAAGGGTTTAAGGTCTATGGCTTGGCTCGGTTGCAGCGAGGGCTGGGCTAGGGACATGCTTGGGTCAGGGGAGGAGTCCTAGCCACTCTAGGACTCGAAAATCAGGGGCTGGGAGGAGTCCTTGTCAACAAGGACTCCTCCCGAGAATTTAGCATAAGTGCAGGCTGGGGGTGCAGCAGCGTGCAGATGATTAAGGGGCTTGGTCAGGGAATTTGGCTTGGCTGGGATAGGTCCTTAGGGTCCTAAGAAGGTGCACATGGGGCTGGTTCAAGGTCTGGTTCGGGGGGCAAGTGGCTAAGCAAGAAAACATGGAGTCCTAGTCTAGGTGGGTTTTCTCGGCCAGTGATTGTTGCTGGGATGTATGGCTTCGGTTTGCAACTGGGGCTCGAGTCCTATGGGTTCTAAGGTTCCAGGAGGGTGCATAGAGGGTCTGGGCATGAGTTGGCGCAGGGTGGCTCGATGGGGCTCGAGCCAAACACAGAAAACGTGAGGGAGAAGAATTTGGCAGCAAGTTGAGCGTGAGGTTGCTGTCAAGGTTCAGTGTCTTCGCTGCTGGGTTCTAAGGGTTGGGCTGGTCTGGCTATGGCATGGGCGTGGTCCAGGGAAGGTTAGGGATAGGTGGGCTCGGTGGTGACTCGGCTGGGAGAGTCCTAGTTGGGTTAGGAGTCCTAGACATACAAGGAAGCACACTCACACACACGTGCAGAAACACGGGTCAAGTCCAGGAAGTTTTTGAGGGCTCCAGGGCTGGTTATTTGGGCTGGGCTTGTTCAAGAGTGTCCCTAGGTGGGTTGGCTAGGTTTTGGTTCAAGACGGCTCAGGCGTGGCTCTAGTAAATTGAGAGATGGCTCGGTGGGTTCGTTAAGGTGTCAAAAACGAAAATTAAAGAACTAAAATTGAATCCATGGGTCCACGGGGGTGGCTCATGACTTGGAAGGGTAGAATAAATCTTAAAAATGTTATGTTTAAAATTTGGGATCAAAATAACGAGTTTTGGATTTATTCGGGATTTAATCGCCGTACGAAACGATAATTAACGAGTTAATTGAAAAGTCTAGTTTCAAGCTTTATAAAATTATGAAAAATTAGGTTTAAGCTTAAATAATTATTATAAGTTTAAGTTTTGAATTTGGGAATTTTATATTAAGGTTTGGTTTAATTCGGGATTAAAACGCATTAATACGTCACATTTAAAGATTAATTAAAAAGTCCTCGATTTAGGCTAAATAAAAATATGAGGAAATTCATGTAGGCTTAAATAACTATTTGGGACATGTTAGAGTCAATAAAATTAAGAAAAAGTCAAAAACGTAAAATTATACGTCCAGGGGTAAAACGATCTTTTCACACCTAAAAAGTAGTAAACGTCATGGCAGTGCCCTGAATGCTGTTTTATGTGCTAATATGATTATTTTCTATAGTTATGGATGCTTATGGAATTTTAAATGTTAAAATGATATTTTAAACGTTTATGAGATTTTATAAGTTAAAATGATATTTTAAAAGTTTAGGGAATTTTATATGTTTATGATTTAATATGTCAAAATGTTATTTTAAATATTTTCAGGTTAAAATGATTATTTTTAAATGTTTATGAAATGTTCATGATTAAATTATGATTTTTAAATGTCTATAGGATTTTTATGATTGAAGGTTGACATTTAAAAGACTTGTTGCATGCTTGGTTTCAAAAATAAAAATGATATGTTATGGATGATTTTTATAAGTGATGAAAATGTAAAATGTTGAAGGAGGTGAAGTGATTGTGACTAATTCGTTAATAATGGCGATGTCGTGAGGGTGATGGTCCCAGTGGGAGCCCGACGATCATGTTTCCATTATTGCGAATATGAGGTTATGAGGTTTGAGGAAGAATGGGAATATCGTGAGGGGAGAAGGCCCCAGAGGGAGCCCATTTATGGGAGAAGGCCCCAGAGGGAGCCCCGACGATCGTATTTCTATTCAATCATGTTAGGCCAAGGCTCAGTTGACTGGTGAGAGCGTCGCTGATGTCTCCGCCGCCCAGTACTGTGGTTATATGTAGATGGATCCATCGATCATGTCATGTCATGTCAGGAAAGTCACAATTAACGATCTGAATTCAACAAAGGAAAAGGAAAATGTTTATGATCATGAAAAATGTTTTATGTTATGTCATGTTGAGGAAAAAAAGAAAAGGTTAAGGTTTATGTTATGCATGTCATGAAAATTTTTTTATGCATCATAAAAAGGTTTACGAAAATGTTCATGTTTGAAGTTTATGCATCTTCATGAAAACGATATTTTAAGTACAAGTATTTTTCACTGTTGTGTGTGGTTTTATACGTATTACTTGTTATCAAGAATATGACGTGTTGAGTCTTTAGACTTACTAGGTGTGATTGATGCAGGTGTTTATGATAAAAATGTTATGGGAGGTCTTGATGGTTGACCTGACTGGACTGAAGGTGCACACGACCCGAGGACCAGCGCTTCTAGCTTTCCGCATTTACGATTATGATTTATGTTAAAGATTTTTTTTACGACTTTTTATTTATGCTTTTGAGTGATTTTTGAGAGATTATAGTATGGGATGTATTTCTAAAATATATAGTTGGTTGTGATTATTTTAAAATGATGTCCAAAATATTTTATGTAATTTTTGAGGTTCGGCCGATGCTAGGGAGGTTTTTTAAAAAAAAAAAATTCTAGAACATTTTAAAAAAAAGAAAGGAAGTCGTTTCAACAAAAATCTGCAGCTATTATATTGGTGGCCTAGTATGAAGAAGGACATCAGACGGTTTGTTTCCGAGTGTCTGACTTGTCAGTTAGTGAAGGCAGAGCACCAGAGACCAGCAGGTTTGCTCAAGCCTCTTCCTATTCTCGAGTGGAAGTGGGAGAATGTTACCACGGACTTTGTGACCGGATTGCCGAAGTCAGCCAGGGGATCGAATGCTATATGGGTGATTGTAGATCGTCTTACCAAATCAGCGTACTTCTTGCCTATTAAGACGAAATTCACCATGGTTCAGTATGCAGAGTGGTATATCCGAGAGATAGTCCGACTCCATGGCATTCCAGTTTCGATCGTATCTGACAGAGACCCCAGATTCACTTCCTCTTTTTGGAAGAGTTTGCATTCGACTATGGGGACGAAAGTGATGTTTAGTACCGCTTTCCATCCGCAGACAGATGGGCAGTCAGAGCGAGTCATTCAGATTTTGGAGGATCTTCTCCGTGCTTGCGTCATTGACTTCTTAAGGAGTTGGGAGTCGAACTTGCCATTGGTAGATTTCACCTATAACAACAGCTTTCAGTCGTCTATAGGAATGGCTTCGTATGAAGCTTTGTATGGTCGCAAGTGCAGATCTCCTGTTCATTGGGATGAAGTAGGAGAGAGAGCATAATTGGGTCCAGAGATTATTCAGCAAACTGTCGATGTAGTAGCCCGGATCCGTGATAGAATGAGGATTGCCCAGAGTCGACAAAAGAGCTATGCAAATCAGAGGAGGAGAGATTTAGAGTTTACTGTCGGCGACCATGTCTTTGTGAAGATGGCACCTATGAAGGGTGTCATGAGATTTGGGAAGAAATGGAAGCTCAGCCCGAGATTTATTGGACCATTTGAGATCCTTGACAGAGTTGGGACGCTAGCTTATCGTGTCGCTCTTCCGCTGAATCGGGCCGGAGTACACAACGTGTTCCACGTCTCCATGCTGAGGAAGTATATGGCGAATCCTTCGCATGTGCTGAATTTTGAGCCGTTGCAGCTCACTCCGAACCTATCTTATGAGGAGAGACCAGTGCAGATCCTAGACAGGCAGGAGAAGAAGCTTCGGAACAAGCTGGTTAGACGAGTCAAAGTCAATTGGCTTAACCATTCAGAGGAGGAAGCTACGTGGGAGTCGGAGCCAGTGATAAGGAGTCGGTACCCCGAGCTATTCGGTGAGTCTTAATTTCGAGGACGAAATTTCTTTTAAGGGGGGAAGGATTGTAGAGCCCGTAACTTAGACTACGTACAAGCCATGCATAATTCTAGTATTTAAATTAAATTGATTTTATTGCATGAGTATTTAAATTTAATTGTTTCCGTAGCAGTTTATTTGTTAGCATTTCAGTTATTTCAGTGAGGCCGGCCTGGAGTTGTAGCTTTGAGACAAAATTTAAGATTCAGAAAACATTTCCAGAATTTATTTTAACTAGCAAGAAAGTTAATCTAAGTTAATAAGGAGGTTTAGGGAATTATTTAAGTTACTTGAGGTGAGTAGGAAATTAATTAAATCAAGTTCTAATAATTAAGGGGTTAATTCACTAAATTATTTAAGGGATAGGTAAAGCTTTTAAAGGTTATAAATTTATTAAATAATTAACATTTCCCCTCCACTTAATTAATGAATTTCGGCCACCCTTAGTGTCTAGACTATTCCTTTGCCAACTCACTCTTTGAACCATTCTTTGTTATGTTAGCATGCTAATTTTTTTTAGTTATTAGTCAACCTTAATTAATTAATTAATGAGCATTATCCTAGTCTAGATTAGCAAGAAAATTCGGCCACCTCATTCTAGAACACCCCAACAAATATTGGGTTAGCAACCAAAATTCAAAATTCAAAAAGAGTAGACTTGGTCTTGCATTTTCCCTATATTTTTCACCCATCTCCCTCACTACCCTAACCACCATTTCTTCCCCTCCCCATCACCAAAATCTGTGAAATTTCAGAACCTAGATTGAGTTAAAAATCATGAGGTGCTAAGGGAAAAACAAGAGAGAAAAATCAGTAGCAAACAAAGTAGCAAAAGCGCTCCACCTCCTCTGAGCCATATCGTTTCATTTTTTCGTTTTTCATTCAAACGAAATCAAGCATGCATATATTCTTCCTTGACTCTTCAATCAAGTCCTATTACCATTATTTAACATTGCATGATCATGTTTGATAGCCAAAACCGAAATACATCAATGAATTTTTCAGAAAACAACATTACAGATTTTCGGCTCTCATGATGCATTTCACGGTTTGCTTTGTCTTGTGGTATTGGTTCGATTCCAGGCTCCCAAGACGATGTCTATACATGTAAAAGGATGCATTAGGACCACATTTGTCCATTGTTTTAACTCCATGCTCGCTGGAAAGCGAGAAAATGACAGCAACTACCCATTTGGTCCATTTGTCTTTTCGAAAATCTGAGGTTGCTTTCATTAGGGATATAAATCTAATCATGGCTGCTACAAAGCCTATAGCCATGGTTAGATCACTCCCCTAGCATGTCTAAGACGTGACTAAGTTGCCCTTTGGTGGCTTGGTCCATGGTGAAACGGTTTTTACAAAATACCCAAGAACAGCCCAGCACCCCTTCGGCTTTCTCGTTTTTGACAGCACTTGTGTTTCCATTTTTGACAGCACTAAGTAGCCACGGTTCATACCATGCCCCTAGATGTCTAGATCGTACCATGGTCAATCAAATGGCCACTGAAACGACACGAGACAGCAAACGAAACACAACACCACACACGCATGTAGGGTGCTCTCGGGTGAAACTTTTCTGATGTTTGCTGGAATATTTCGAATTGTGGCTGGCCTAGGACCCTTAGCCATGGTTCAAATCATTCATTGGGATGTTGGTAAGAGGTTTTGGTCGGTGGTTCAAGCCCCAATGGCCATTAGCCTCGCAATCGACGCAAGAAACCAAAGCACAGCTGCTGTATTTCTGGACAGCAACTTGCTGTGATGGTTCAGTGGCTCGTTCGAGTTCTCGTTTGGCTTTTAGCCAATGGCCTTGGACTGGACAGTGCCTCATCAAGGTATAAAGGTCATGTTTTTGGCCGTTTGTGATTCGGATCATTTTTGAGGCCGTACGAGAATTTACGGTGCGATGTGCCAAATTGACTCTCGAAAAAGAGTTTCGTGTTTTGGCCTCCATTTCACCTAGATTTTGACCCTCACCATTTTTGGAGCATTATTTCATCATTTTGGACATATTTTAATCATGACTACATGTTAGTTCAGTGTTGGTATTGGTTGGTTCGGGGTCATGATTAAATACGGAGTCGTTGGACGTAATTGTCGCACTTTCGGGTTTAATTGCATAGTTGTACATTTTAAAACTATTGCATATTCTTCATGGCATATTTAGGTTGCAGCGAGCCTGGGAACGATCCAATCCATTCAGTAAAATTATGACAGGATATTTAATTATGTTAATTAATTATATTACGTGCAAAAATACAAATTTTGAGATTTATGTGATATTGCTTGTGGTCACTCTACTGTCATTATTAAATCCGGTCGCCAGTTACCGGTCCGGTCGTCAGTTACCGGTCAGTTCTGTTGTTTCACCCAGTATACTGTGGCATTAGTCTGATCAGACGACCATTATTAAACTCGGTCCGGTCGCCAGTTACCGGTCCGGTCGCCAGTTACCGGTCAGTTCCTTTTCATCCAATTGCTAGTTATCGGTCAGCTCAGTTCAGTTCAGGGACCACTTGCGTAGACCATAATCTCAGCAGAAAATTTATTACAAGTTATTTCATGACAGGGCTCCAAGGAGCAAACATTTTCTCCATGATATGTTCAGTTCAGATATGCACGTATTAAAATTGACCATGACACGTTATTTTTACATTATGTCTCATGATATGATATTCTCACTTGCATGCAAGCTTATTATTTATTTACTTGTTATTTACGATATATGCATGTTGAGTCTTTAGACTCACTAGACTTGATTGTTGTAGGTGCTGATGATGTCCGGATCGAGGGCGGGGACCAGTGAGCCAGCTCAAATCGGCAGTAGTAGGACCCGAAGACCTCAGTTCAGCATTGATTATTATTTTTATTGTTCAAACATTTTTTATATCGTTGGATAAACTTTTTCTGTTATTTCGCAAAGATGTTAATTTCTTTCGCTGCTACTTTGAACATCAAACTTTATTATCAGTTCAATTATGAATGAGGCAATTTTTAATTATTTTAAAAAAAAATTTTAAATTTTCCGCAAATTTTCAAGTACGGATTTTTAGGCCCCCTACAATTCAACTGTGGTGTAGCAGGAGTAGCCCACTGCGAGAGAATCCCATTCTCCCTAAGATACTCTTGGAACTCGGCACTCAAGTACTCACCACCTCGATCCGATCAAAGTGATTTGATGCTTCGTCCCAATTGTTTCTCTACTTCACTTCTGAATTCTTTGAACCTTCCAAATGCTTCAGATTTGTATTTCATCAAATACACATACCCATACCTCGAAAAGTCATCGGTAAAGGTGATGAAGTAGTCATGGCCATGCTTAGTGGTGATGCTAAGCGGACCGCACACATCGATATGGATCAAATCCAATAACCCTTTGGCTCGTTCCACATGGCCATTGAAGGGAATTTTGGTCAAATTTCTTTTTAGACAGGATTCAAAAGTCGTGAGAGAATTAATATCGGTAGCTTGTTCATCTTTCTTAGGGAAATATGTCCTAATCGAGCATGCCATAATTGTGTCATATTAAGAGTATCTTGCTTTCGCTTGTTTGTTGTTATTATTGCTTGGACATTGTTTAGTGGAATATCTTTCAATTTTAAGTTATAGATATCGTTTTCAAGTTCTCTAGTACCAATGAAACATTCATTCTTTTAAATATTGCAAACACCTTTGCTAAATAAACAAGAATATCCATCTTTATCAAGCATAGAAAAGGAAACAATGTATTTCACAAAATCTGGTACAAACAAAACATCTCTTAAAATTAACTTAAAATCATTGTTCAATGACAAGTAAACATATCCCACGGCCTTCGCAGCAACTCTTGCTCCATTGCCCATTCACAAGAAAGTCTCACCTTCCCTGAGCCTTATATTTCTTCCCATCACCTGTAAATCATTACAGAGTTGTGAGCCACAGCCGGTATCCAATACCCAAGAAGTAGAGTTAATTGAAATGTTTACTTCAATATAGAACATACCGTTTCCAGAACCTTTCTGGGCAAGATATTCTCTGCAGTTACTCCTCCAATGTCCAGGCTTCTTGCAGTGATAACAGATGTCAACAGTCTTGTCAGCCTTAATTGGTGTGGCTGCCACAACGAGATTCGGAGCTTGTCTCTTCAAGGACACATTCTTCTTGAGATGTTGGAAAGAACACTTCTTTCCCTTCCCATGTGGACCAGTCTTCGTACTAGATGAAGAACCCACATAAAGAACCGACTTCTCTATCTTGATGGTGGCTTCAAAGGTAACAAGCATATTCACCAACTCCTCAAAGGTAGGCTCCAGCTTGTTCATGTTGAAATTCACTACAAAAGGATCAAATGAGCTAGGCAGCGACAAGAGCAACACGGCAGTGGTCAACTCCGAAGGCAACATAAGATCCATGCCAACGAGCTTGTCCGCGAGCCCAATCATCTTCAGGCCATGCTCATGGACCGAGGCCCCATCTCGCATGTGCAAAGTGATCAGCTCCTTGACGGTAGCATGCCTAAGAGATCGAGTCTGCTCACCAAAGAGCTCCTTGAGATGCAAATAAATGTTAGCAGCACTCTTTGCATCCTCAAAACGCCTCTGCAGCTCATCATTCATAGAAGCCTGCAGATAACACTTGGCTTTCAAGTCATGGTCACACCATTCCTCGTAAGTCTGCAATTCCTCAAGAGTGCAGTCAGTCGGAGCCTCAACGGGGGGTGACTCAGTCAGTATATATGCTATCCTTTCCGAATTCAAGACGATTTTCAGATTTCTTAGACAATTGAGGTAATTAGGTCCAGTTAAAACATGTTTTTCGAGTATTGCAAATAATGGATTACGAATTGAAGACATTGTCAAATTTGTACTGAAAAGTAAAAGAGATAAATGTTATTGACTATTTTAAAATATATGGTAAGATATAAAGTATAGTCTTTTACTTTATAAATATTTACTTCCACTGTTTTGACATCTTTCATTACCCTCTAGTGAAAACGGGAAACTCCTTTCCTCAGTAGGTAGTTAAGGTCCAATTAGCGAACTATGATCCAGAATAATATCAGCCAATCATAATTCCTAAAAGGTAGTTTCCAATTGCATCTCCATGCAACCCACTACGTAAACTTTTGTCTCACGTTTGATTAGGACCCAATAATATGACGTCATTCATCTTTACGTGTCAAGCCTTACCCATCGATGTTGAACCTTAATGGACGGTCGCCATGAGTTCCCTCAATAATATGAGCCGAAATCATGGGAGTTCCACGTAGTTCACATCACCATGTCAATGGATGTCACAGCTTTCCGATGTCCAGGGCCCCCCCAATAATATGAGCCGAGCCCCGAACACGGGTAGCGTTCATCATGTGCCCATAGTCGATGGAAGACATGAAAATTATAAACATCTTTATAATTCCCCTTTTCGGGCTTAATATTAATTTTGAATCTTATTCAAAATGAGGGTTTTTAATTTTTGAAAGGTGTAATGCCCATGGGCTGTTCCCGATCCAACTGGGGGGAGTCGGTTATCCCATGGCCCATTACTCAATGACTCCTCCAGCCGAGGCACTGGAGTTTATGCTTCCCCAGACTCGAACCTAAGATCTCCTGGACATATAGATACTTAGCACAAGTCTGGTACCAATTGAGCTAGCTTTTTATTGTAATGCCCATGGGCTGTTCCCGATCCAACTGGCGGGAGTCGGTTATCCCATGGCCCATTACTCAATGACTCCTTCAACCCGGGCACTGGAGTTTGTACCTCCCCAGACTCGAATCTAAGATCTCCTGGACATATAGATACTTAGCACAAGTCTTGTACCAATTGAGCTACTAGCTCAATTGGTACAAGACTTGTGCTAAGTATCTATATGTTCAGAAGATCTTAGGTTCGAGTCTGGGGAGGTACAAACTCCAGTGCCCGGGTTGGAGGAGTCATTGAGTAATGGGCCATGGGATAACCGACTCCCGCCAGTTGGATCGGGAACAGCCCATGGGCATTACAATAGCTCAATTGGTACCAGACTTGTGCTAAGTATCTATATGTCTAGGAGATCTTAGGTTCGAGTTTGGGGAGGTACAAACTCAAGTGCCTGGGCTGGAGGAGTCATTGAGTAATGGGCCATGGGATAACCGACTCCCGCCAGTTGGATCGGGAACAGCCCATGAGCATTACAATAAAAAGGCGCCTTTTTATTGTAATGCCCATGGGCTGTTCCTGATCCAACTGGCGGGAGTCGGTTTGGTTGGAACTTGTGAAAGACTACGATTGTGAAATTAGCTACCACCCGGGTAAAGCTAATGTAGTTGCAGATGCACTGAGCAGAAAAGTTGCAGTGATGGCTCATTTGGCAGTTTCGAGACCTCTTCAGTTTGAGATGCAGAGGTTTCATCTTGAGACTTATCCTCGAGGTAGAGTTCCTCGTCTATCTACCTTGACCATTCAGTCTTCCCTTTTGGACCGTATTCGCAGTGGTCAGGCAGCAGATGAGCAGTTGGCCAAGTGGAAGCAGAGAGATGAGGCCAATGGCAGTGTCTTGTACTCAGTTAGTGATGGTATAGTGAGATACCGAGACAGGATATGAGTTTCTAGCAGTAATTCTATCCGAGCAGACATCTTATTAGAGGCCCATATGTCGCCGTACTCTATTCATCCAGGGAGTACGAAGATGTACAAAGATCTGCAGCTATTGTATTGGTGGCCTGGTATGAAGAAGGACATCAGACGGTTTGTTTTCGGGTGTCTGACTTGTCAGTTAGTGAAGGCAGAGCATCAGAGACCAGCAGGGTTGCTCAAACCTCTTCCTATTCCCGAGTGGAAGTGCGAGAATGTTACCATGGACTTTGTGACCGGATTGCCTAAGTCAGCCAGAGGATCGAATGCCATATGGGTGATTGTAGATCATCTTACCAAGTCAATGCACTTCGTGCCTATTAAGACGAAATTCACCATGGTTCAGTATGCAGAGTTGTATTTCCGGGAGATAGTCCGACTGCATGGTACTCTAGTTTCTATCGTATCTGACAGAGATCCCAGATTTACTTCCTCGTTTTGGAAGAGTTTGCATTCGACTATGGGGACGAAGTTGCTGTTTAGCATAGCTTTTCATCCGCAGACAGATGGGCAGTCAGAGCGAGTCATTCAGATTTTGGAGGATCTTCTCCGAGCTTGCATCATTGATTTCTGAGGGAGTTGGGAGTCGAACTTACCATTGGTAGAGTTCACTTATAACAACTGCTTTCAGTCGTATATAGGAATGGCTCCGTATGAGGCTTTGTATGGTCGCAAGTGCAGATCTCCTGTTCATTGGGATGAAGTAGGAGAGAGAGCAGAGTTGGGTCCAGAGATTATTCAGCAGACTATTGACGTAGTAGCCCGGATCCGTGATAGAATGAGGACTGCTCAGAGTCGACAGAAGAGCTATGCAGATCAGAGGAGGAGAGAGTTAGAGTTCGCAGTCGGCGACCATGTCTTTGTGAAGGTGGCACCTATGAAGGGTGTCATGAGATTCGGGAAGAAAGGAAAGCTTAGTCCAAGATTTATTGGACCATATGAGATCCTTGACAGAGTTGGGAAGCTAGCTTATCGTGTTGCTCTTCCGCCGAATCTGGCCGGAGTACACAATGTGTTCCACGTCTCTATGCTGAGGAAGTATATGGCGAATCCTTCGCATGTGCTGAATTTTGAGCCGCTGCAGCTCACTCCGAACCTATCTTATGAGGAGAGACCGGTGCAGATCCTGGACAGGCAGGAGAAGAAGCTTCGGAACAATCTGGTTAAGCGAGTGAAAGTCAAGTGGCTTAACCATTCAGAGGAGGAAGCTACGTGGGAGTCTGAGTCAGAGATGAGGAGTCGGTACCCCGAGTTATTCGGTGAGTCTTAATTTCGAGGACGAAATTTCGTTTAAGGGGGGAAGGATTGTAGAGCCCGTAACTTAGACTACGTATAAGCCATACATAATTTTAGTATTTAAATTAAAATGATTATTATTGCATGAGTATTTAAATTTAATTATTTTACGTAATAGTTTAACTTTATCATCTCAGTTAATTCAGTGAGGCCGGACTGGAGTTGGAGCTTTGAGATAAAAATTTGAGATTCAGAAAACGTTCCCAGGATTTATTTTAGCTAGCTAATAAGTTAATTTAAGTTAAAAGGAGGTTTAGAGAATTATTTAAGCAACTTGAGGTGAGTAGGAAATTAATTCATTTAAGTTCCATAATTGAGGGGTTAGTTCACTAAATTATTTAAAAGATAAGTAAGGCTTTTAAAGGTTATAAATTTACTAAATAATCAACATTTCCCTCCACTTAATCTATAAATTTCGGCCACCTTAGAATATTAAGCAATACCTTGTCAACTCACCCTTTGACCCATTCTTTGTTATTTTAGCATGCTAACCTTTTAATTATTAATCACCCTTAATTAATTAATTAATAACCAACATCCTATCCTTGTAAAACATGTAGGATTCGGTCATTCCCTCTAACAAAACACCCAACAAATATTTGATATCAAACCAAAATTCAAAATTCAAAAAGAGTAGACTTGGTCTTGCGTTTTCCCTATATTTTGCACTCATCTCCCTCATTCCCCTAACCACCATTTCTTCCCCTCCCCATCACCGAAATCTGAGAGATTTCACAGCCTATATTGAGTTAAAAATTGTGAAGTGCTAGGGGAAAAACAAGAGAGAAAAATCAATAGCAAACAAGGTAGCAAAAGCGATCCACCTCCTCCGCACCGTATCGTCTCATTCTTTCGTTTTTCTTTCAAACGAAACCAGGCATGCATATATTCTTCCTTGACTCTTCAATCAAGTCCTATTATTATTTATTTTCATTACATGATCATCATTTCCATGGAAAAAACCCAAATCTATCAAAAACTTTTCAGAAAAATAAAGATGCAGATTTCGGCTTTCATTGTGCTCCTCTCGGGTTTCAATTGTTTTGATGGTTTCAGGTATTGGTTCGATTCCAGGCTCTTAAGGCAACATCTAGACATGTAATAGGATGCATTAAGACCATGTTGGTCCATTCAAACAAGCCCCATGCATGATAGAATTCGAATTTGACAGCAACTCTTCAATGTTAGCCATTTGTGTTTTCGAAAATCCAGCTTGCTGTCAAAAAGGGAAAAGTCTCTGATCATGGCTGCCCCAAGGCCTATAGCCATGGTTAGATCACTTCCCTAGCATGTATAAGACGTGACTAAGTCGCCCTTTTGGTGTCTTGGTCCATGGTGAATCGGTTTTTACAATAAAACACAAGAACAGCCCCTCCTCACTTTCGGCTTTCTCTTGGTACTGCATGTGTGCTTCGAAAATGGTGGAATGGTGTGGATCTTGGTTGGCCTATGGCCCCTAGCCACGGTTCATACCATACCCCTAGATGTCTAGATCGTGCCATGGTCAATCAAATGGCCACTGGAACGACACGAGACATCAAACGAAGCACAACACCACACGCGTATGCAAAGGTGTTCTCGGTTGGAGCCTTCGGTTGTCTGCTGGCGTGATGCGAATTGTGGCTGGCCTAGGGCCCTTAGCCATGGTTCAAATCATTTCTTGGGATGTTGGTAAGAGTCTTTGCTCACTAGCTCAATTGGTACCAGACTTGTGCTAAGTATCTATATGTCCAGGAGATCTTAGGTTCGAGTCTGGGGAGGTACAAACTCCAGTGCCTGGGCTGGAGGAGTCATTGAGTAATGGGCCATGGGATAACCGACTCCCGCCAGTTGGATCGGGAACAGCCCATAGGCATTACAAAAAGTCTCATCATTAATTTTATTTAAAAGCTCGCCATGTTTGATCGTATGTTTGCCGGATTAATGTAAATTTATTATTATCATAATAATAATGTACATACTCATTATTTATAACGTATCATGCATATATTATAAACAGTAAAGTAAACAAGGATGATCAATCGCCCCAACACTAATGGCCGGTGTGAGCTAAGCACGGGCCTAGGTCCAATCCTAGGGAAATGCATGGGATGCAAATGCAACTATTACATAAGCTTCCATTATTTACATGTTTTCGATCTTCGTAATCATCAAGGCCACCATCTTCCATTCTTGATTTTCCACTATACTAATATTTACAATTAAATATCCATGACAAATAGAAATACATCTCATGGGGTGGGATCGGGCCATAAACCAAGCACATTTTATAAATTGATAATTATTACAATCATTCAACACAAAATATCCTAGCATACACCTAGCAAATTGGGCTTGGCTTTTGATCATCATTCATGCATAATATCACATATCATACACCATCAATTAATTATCACAATAATCAATTGATCTAATATTATATATCTTGATCCAATCACTAACCGCCACGATTATTAACTTAATTAACAAAGTATACAAACACATTTGTCTACTTACTAATTAATTTATTTATAACCGAATTTCTTACAAATCACCATTTACTATAAATAATTAAAGTCCAACTTCAATTATTTATTTCCTGAGAAAATATTTACAACTTTTGTTAATTTAAACCTAAGCGCCCAAAAAATCATTTTTCACCAAAAACATTTTGGCCCATTTGAATTTCACAAAATATGTCAGCCATCTAATGGCTCAAAAATTTCAAGGCCCATGACATTTTGATAATCCAAAACACTTTTGGAAACCCTAGTCGTCATCGCCGTCGCCGGATTCCGGCCAACTTACAAAAAAAAAATTTTATTTTGATGGGGCTATTCAGGCAGCCCAAGGGGCTGCCCTTGCTGCACGAAACGGGAAGCCCGAGCTGTCCGAAATGGGCAGCAACTTGCTGCCAAAAATCGCCCGAAACCCACCTCGAATTTTGTTTCAAAAATTATTTCATGCGGTTAGAAATTGACCTCAATATAATATCATGTATATGCTACACTGATACTACTTCAAAAGAGATCGATTAAAGTGCTTGCTTGCGCAACGGAAGTTTCAAAAAATATTTTTCTTGCAAAATCAAGCACCCTAAACACTATAATGTGTAGAAAATACAATAAAACACACAAATGTCATACATAGGATGTTTTAGAAAATATACCTATCAATCTCTCAAGATTGATGATGGCTCCAACTAAGTTGTAAACAACTTAGCTCTTCAATGGCAAGACAAATCTTCAAACTTTCAGGAGCACACCTTGCTCAAAATTAAGCCCACCACCAACAAGCTAAATCCACTCTAAATTTGCACTAAAAAATTAGAGCATTTTTCATTTTAGAAGAGAGAGTTTTCTCAACAATTGAAAAACAAAAATTGGGGAGAAAAAGGCCACAAGTTTGGGCCAACTCAAGTGCCCAGAGAGAAGGATGAGTTGTCTTTGTGCAAAAATTTGAAGTAAAAAGTTGCATGTGAATGCCATGCCATTACATCAAAAGTTACCTCCAACCGTTCACCTCCCTTGCATGCTTTTTGCTTGGGCTTGTAACAATTACGAGGCTCATGGACTTTTATTTAAATGTCTAAAACATATTTAAGCCTACTTAAACCTTACTTGATTTTACTCAAGCCCACTAGTTTAATAATTATTTTCTATTGGGCTCTACAAGACCCAATATTATTTAATTAATTCAAAACTTGAATTAATTTAATTATTTGGACTCTACTAGGTCCACTGGTGTTTAATTAATTCAACACTTGAATTAATTTAATTTAGTCCATAATAATGTTTATGAAAATAACAATTTTCAAATACATTATTTATTTTGCCAACTTTTAATTTAGGAACGCTTCTATAAATTAAAAGTTAAATTTCCCTTATAGAAGTCTCACTTCTATTTTTTTTACGCTTATAAACTCCTTTATAAGTCGTTCGACACATTGAACTATTTTTACTTCTCAACGGGATCTAGAAAGTTAGAACTTGTGTGGCCCTCAATGGTTCATTGATACAACTAGCCGTGGGTTCACATCTCCATGTGATTCGAGACTAAACATGTCCTTATATGAGCATACCCCAATTGCTCCATTCTTATTTATCAACTCCTTGATAATAAGAACGTCAGAACTCATATCTGATAGTACCCAACCACTCATGTTAAACGCCTAGCAGCATCGCTTACATGATTCCATAGGTATAAAATGTTAGTGCCTGCAAGAACCATTCTATTATGGTTAGCGTACAATACGGTCCATTTATCTCATATATCCCGACCGATTCGACAACTATTGGCATATCGAGAGTTTTTAAAGAATCGATACTATGTGTCATGTCGTAGTTTCATCGATGGTGTAATCTATGAAACCCCTTTCATAATTACCACCAACACTCTGATCAGATATTTCATACTACATACACATAGGATATCCATACCCGAAGGTAAGCGGTCGATCCCCGACTACAATGCATCGACTCCTATATGTTTTGACAGAACACCCAACCTTGCCACCTGATTACCCCATGAGAGTCGGTAAACAAGTCAAAGTGCAACGCTAGCATATAGAGTCTCAATGTTGTCCCGGCTCATAAGGACTAATGGTGTACAACCATAAACTAGGACGTTTCCACTCGACAAGTGAGAACCACTTGGAAAATATTTTATGGAGGGTTGTTCAGTGCATTCTACAAAGAGCACCTATCTGCATGCTCGGACATCACAATGTCCCCTACCAATGAAACATGGTACTCACATAGCAGATACTAGTCTCAAACTCGAGCGGCCTATATCCTTCTTAGCGGTGGCTGAATCGACTAGGAACTGTTTAGAATATACAGTATTCCAAATATGAGTTTCATGATACTCATCATATGAGTATCTCATATTCTTTTTACTATTTGTATATTCAAGGACTTTATCTAAGCAACTAGCATGGATATACGGATAAAGATGTGCCAAAACAAAAATTTCAAATATAATTAAAATAAAGATTGTTTATAAATAGAGTTTCATTGTGAACACTCGGCCAACACTTGGCTCGACGGACACCTACTCTAACACAGTAGGCAGCTGAAATAGAGTGCTGAAGTAGTCTTCATCGATAATCAACAGCTGATTATTGACAGTAGTTGTGATGTTGCCATCACCAGAGATGTAACCATTTGCATATAAATCCTGAATCTCCTTAAGATAGATTTCTTGAAAAGATAATCCCAAAAACATCTTGAGTCCAGCAGCTTCCAGTTTTTTAAAGATGTTCTTCACTGCTTCATCAGAAACAGACATAACTGAGGCAAAATTTATTGCCATAGCATTTAGAATGCGAGCTGGAATTTGGTTTTCCATTGCTGATGAGTTGATTTTCTGTGAGAAAGAGAGTTCTGAGTTTAGATTTGCTTTGTAGATCAAAGTAAGCGTAAAGAAAACTGAATTGGAGCGGGGTGTAGTACATATGTATGTGAAGATTCAAATTTTCGACACGTGTCAGTCCATGATAATTTTAAATAAAACATGTGTATGTGTGATAAAAACATGTTTACAATATGAACGGACTACGTGAGTCCAAGTTTCAAAACACTATTCATTGAAAGACATGAATTAAATGCGTACACAATCAGTCACATCTCTTATTATGAAATATTTAACGATAAATCAGTTAACTTACTGGAGAAGATCAGTTGAGTCAGCAACTAAGTGATCAGTTGAAAGTTGATTCAGTTTAGTTGAAGACTAACTGACCATTGTCTTCTCAGTTAACCATTTATATCTGATATTCTCCCCCAATAAATGCATATAAGTAGAAGAAAGGGTAAGAAAAACTCAGTCTGGATAAGTCAAAAGCTTTCAGTTGACTTGAGTCTCTTCGTCTTCTTCTATTTTTCCACTATTAGCCTAACTATAAATAAGAGCAAAGACATTAGATGATAACAAATAAGAACATATGGCTAGTTCAAGTAGTTTCAACTTCTCTGTTTCTGCATCAACACTCTGTCTTTTAGAGAGTTTGAAGGAAACCATTGAAGAATATGTCTGGTTAAAAGTTATGTCCTCTTGGATCAAGGTGTAAGATCTCCAGATTGTTCAGCTTAATGGATTGGTTCCTATTGACAAACAAAGAGCTACTACAAGAAAGTATAAGCGGCATTTTGAAGTCAGCCATATTTCAGAGCTGGCCACTGATCAAGTTCTGTTGCATGTGATGCTGAGGAAGGAGTGGAATATACTTGAAAAGATCTCCCCTTTAGACGCCTTCAGAAGACTTAATTGCCATGATATGTATAATTGGATAGCCCTTCGGCAAGATGCCGTTGAGAGGGAAATGAATCGTGTAACTTGGTTTCGATTTTTTTCAAAATAATTGTTGTTATGATTCATTGTTGTCTCTTTTCTTATCTGCAAAACTAACTGGCATCAGTTGACAAACAGTTCACTAACTGAATGGATAATAACTGAGATATAATAACTGAGAAATGACTAACTGACTAAAAATGAACAACAACTGACATAACAACAATAAAACTGATATAATTAAGACAAGTCAAATAAACCAAGTACATTGCGAAAGTGAGAAAACTTAGTCTCTGGTAACGGTTTCATGTCAGCAGCTTGTTGTTCAGTTGGCAGTCTGACTGCTTTCTTCAGAGCATGATCTCTGATGAAATGATGCCTGACATCAATGTGTTTGGTCCTTGAGTGAAGAACTGGATTGCATGTGATCGCAATTGTGCTAGTATTATCACAAAATATGGGAGATTCTGCTACTACTTAAATTATAATTCACCCAAGTGTAGGTTGTCTTCAAGTAATATATTTTGTAAGTACGAGATCGATCCACAGAGATGTTATTTTAAGTTTAAATTTATTAATTTATAGATTACCAAATGCAAGAACGAAGTTTACAAATTATAAATTTTGTTAAGGCTCGAGGATTTATTCTTGATTTATGCAATATTGTTTAACTAAAAGTAAAACAAAGGAAACCACCATAAATAATGGTTCAAAGAAAATAAAAATATTTAAACACACACCTAATATAATATAGTTCCCACTATAGAAAATACCGAATTCACCGATATTTTATATATGGTACCTATTATTATATATATAACTATATAAATATATAACTGCATAAAATAAATGTTAAATTAAATCATTATATTTCATTTAGAACAACCGGCAGAGCCACGCTATTGCCTAAATGAAATATATGATTTAATAAGTTAGTTGCGGGAAAGTAAAAGTTAGTTGCGATAAAGTAAATGTTAGATGCGGAAAGTAAAAGTTAGTTGCGATAAAGTAAATGTTAGATGCGGAAAGTAAAAGTTAGTTGCGATAAAGTAAATGTTAGATTCGGAAAGTAAAAGTTAGTTGCGATAAAGTAAATGTTAGATTGTTAGATATCATAATATTTCATTTAGAACAACCGGCAGAGCCACGCTATCGTCTAAATGAAATATATGATATAATTATATATATATATATATATATATATGTATAATATAACAATAATAATTGATGAAATATTTATTGTATCAAAATTAAACAACAAATCAAGATAACCACTTCAATGGTATCAAGCATTTGATGTAAATTGATAACAACAAATAATTCATTTTTATACCTATAATAAAAAGAAATTAGCAAAATGAAAAGATATAAAGAAAGAATATACAAAATATAAACAATTTTACTTCACCAAGAACTCATCCTCTTCACCTTGACATAATAGATTTAGCTTTCCATGAACTTACTTTTGATCAACACTAAAAACATCACTCATAAATTGGAAAATGGAAAATATATTGGAACTTAGAACTTTTATACACACTCACACTATATTTTACAATGAGATAGAATGATTCTCAAGCTAGCACAAGGCCTCTATTTATAGGCCAAATGAGAGAAAGGGTCAAAAATTCTATTAATGCAATGAAGTTGTAATAGTAGTCTTTTGTCTCCTCCAACTTCAATTTCATGCCCCTTCTTTCAATGCTTTGTTCCACGACTTTAATCATCGAATTTGACTCAACTCAAACAGCAAACATGTGGGGAATTGTCTGTAGATGAATTTGGCCACTTGGTTCACCTCATTTGGTTAAATATTGAAATAGTTATGATTTTTTTACTATATGCTAGTAATGGTGAAAATAAATTTGTCCTCCTTTTGATATTTTCACAATTTGATCATCTTAACCAACTTTTTAGGCAATCATGTCTTCTGCAAAGTTGTAGATAATTTCTCAAGGATTCCAAAAATATTTAAATCACCTCCATTTAAATTTTCTAGCTTGAGTTATCATTATTTTACCAACACGTCGAAAACCTGAAAATAAAACATATTTAGTAAGACATTTAAATATAAACACACAATACTAAAATAACATAATTTTATAATTTTAATGAAACTTAAATTTTAAAATATAGGTTTTAACATATAATAAATTATTAATTTTAAGTTTCATCA
>NC_133309.1:7935053-7942557 GCF_012295235.1 Primulina huaijiensis
TTCTGCAAGGTCTGCAACACTGTGGTCAGATGTCTGCCGTGATCCTCTTGATTCTTGGAGTAGACGAGAATGTCGTCTATGAATACTATCACAAACTGGTCAAGATACGGCTGAAATACGCGATTCATGAGATCCATGAAGATCGCTGGCGCATTCGTCAAACCGAACAGCATCACAAGGAACTCATAGTGGCCATAACGAGTCCTGAAGGCAGTCTTGGAAACATCAGCATCTCTCCCCTCAACTGGTGGTAGCCAGAACGCAGATCAATCTTGGAGAATACCGAAGCTCCCTGCAACTGATCAAATAGATCTTCAATCCTTGGAAGTGGGTAATTGTTCTTCACTGTAACCCTGTTCAACTCCCGGTAATCAATACAAAGTCTCATAGAGCCATCCTTCTTCTTCACAAACAAGACTGGCGCGCCCCATGGAGAAAAACTAGGGCGAATGAACTCCTTGTCTAGAAGTTCCTGAATCTGCTTCTTCAGTTCTGCCATCTCTGTCGGTGCGAGTCGGTACGGTGCTTTGGAGATCGGAACCGTACCTGGCATAAGCTCAATAGAAAACTCCACCTCTCGCTCAGGTGGTATACCAGAGACGTATTCTGGAAAAACGTCTAGAAAATCTCTGACGATCGGAACATCTGCGGCTGACTGACTAGGTGCCTCGGGGACTGATATAAAAGTTGCTAAAAATGTCCGACACCCTCTGTGCATGAGCTTCCTAGCCTGAACATAAGGTATAATGCGCGGTAAAGGAAAGTACCTGTCCGACTCGAATAAGAACTGCGTCATTCCAGGCAGTCGGACAAGAACAGATCTCCGCTGGAAGTCAATCAAAACTCTGTTCCGCAATAGCCAGTCCATCCCTAGGATGATGTCAAACTCTGGCATCGGCAACACTATAAGATCCGCATATACAAGATTTCCATGCAGCTCAAGGTCTATGTCTCGGATCACATTGGTAGCTGCCATCTCCTCGCCCGACGGCAATACTACTGAATAGGCTACATCTAGCCCAACTGTCTTGACCTTGAGGAAATTAGCAAAAACCTCCGAAATAAATGAGTGAGTGGCCCCTGAATCTATCAAGGCCTTCGTAGCGGAACCAGATATAAAAATTCTCCCTGAAAAATCGGAACTCTAAGTTGAACACAATAATCACAAGAACTAACTTATAGACATGCAAAGGCCAGAATTCTTCTAACCTAATTCCCGAAAATGGTACTGAGTAGAGCATGCAATCCTATCGCAATTCTAAGTTCAAAATCTCAATCCCGATTCCCAGAACATTGAAATTCAATAATTAACTGAAAGCATTAAGATACCTGTCATAAGCATCGACTCCAGGTCCGTCTCTGTCGCATGAAGGGCAAAAACTCTGCCCTGGGTAGGCGGATTCCTCTGAGGGCACTGCAGAAATAAGTGGTCTGGACTACCACACGTATAACACTTTCCTGAGCCAAACATACATGCTCCAGGATGGCGGCGTGAGCACTTGGGACAGACTGGGTGCTCAAAGGTCCTCGGGGCTGGGCGTCTCCGCTGCTGCTGCTGCTGCTGCCCTCTATTTCAAGGCGGCCTGTGAAAAGGCCTCTTGTTCTGCTGCTGATGCTGCTGAGGAGGAGGACGGTGTGGTACTTGGACTGGTCGCTTCCCCAAGCGATCTCTCTTCAATATCACGCTGATCCTGCTCTGCGGCTAAGGCTTTGGAGACAGCGGCCTCATAAGAAGTAGGGTCAGACACCCTAACATCCCGGCGCAAGATCGGCCGTAGACCCACCAAGAAATCCATCAACTTGGCTCTAGCATCATTCGCGATCAGGGGCACAAAATGACAAGCCCTTTCAAACTTACGGATGAACTCCGTAACAGTCATATCTCCCTGTCTCAGGCTCATGAACTCAGTGGTCAACCTGGTGCGTACTTCCTCCGTGAAATATTTGGAGTAGAATACCTCCGTGAAGCGTGTCCAGCTCAGCGTAGCCAAGTTCAGGGCTACTGACGCTCCTTCCCACCATAAGCGCGCATCTCCTCCGAATAAATATGTGGCACATCGGACTCTGTCTGCATCTCCAAGCTCCATGAACTCGAAGATAACCTCGAGGGACTTGCTCCAGCCCTCGGCAACCATGGGGTCCGTCGTCCCTAAAAACTCCTTAGGACGCATATTCATGAATCTCTCATAGACAGCCTCGGGCCCTGTCGGCCTGCCTGCTCCAGCATTGTCCCCCGCAAACTGTGCGAAGAACCTAGTCATCAGCTTCTCGAGGTCAGTAGTAGTGCAACCCTATACAGAACCTGGCTCTGATACCAGCTGTAAAGGCCTAATAATCCGTATTTGAAAATTTGCGGAAAAATTAAAAATTTTCTTTTAAACTAAATAAAATATCCAGTTCATAAAATAAACTGTTGAATAACGTGTCATGTTTAAAAATAGCAACGGAAGAAATTAATGTTGTAAAAATAACTGTAAAAATTTTATCCAACGGTAGATAAAAATGTTTGAGCGATAACAACAATAAATAATAAATGTTGAAAATGAGGTCCTCGGGTCCCACTACTGCAGACTCGAGCTAGCTCACTGATCCCCGCCCTCGGTCCCGACATCATCAGTACCTACAACAATCAAGTCTAGTGAGCCTAAAGACTCAGCATGCATATATCGTAAATAACAAGTAAATAAATAATAAAATCGCATGCAAGTGAAAATTTCCTGTACTGAGGTGTAACGTAAAATATCATTTCATTGGTAATTATAGTACGTGCATAACTGAACTGAAAATATCATAGTGAAAATGTTTGCTCCTTGGAGCCCTGTAATGAAATAACTTGTAATAATTTTCTGGTGAGATTATGGTCTACGCAAGTGGTCCCTGAACTGAACTGAACTGAACTGACCGGTAACTGGCGACCGGGCCGGTAACTGGCGACCGGACTTAATAATGTATGTCTGATCAGACTACTGCCACAGTATACTGGGTGAAACAACTGAACTGACCGGTAACTGGCGACCGGGCCGGTAACTGGCGACCGGACTTAAGCATGATAGTAAAGCGACCACAAGCAATATCGCATAAATCTCAAAATGAATATTTTTGCACGTAATATAATTAAATAACATAATTGAATATGAACAATTTCGATTTTCTTGCATTAAAATCATGTACTTGCGATATTTAAAAATACCTATATGACTTGATTGAAGAGTGAAAGAAGATATGAACATGCCTTGGTTTGTTTTGACAGAAAACAAACGAAATAACGACGCGGCGCGGTGGAGACGGAGTGCACTTCACTTTCTCACTTTTCTCTCTTAATTCCTTTAAACCAAGCATGCACCATAATTATTATAATAGCGAAAAAAATCGTAAACATGATGCATGAACATTTAAAAATATCATAATTTGTGCTCAGGGCGTTGCTAGGACTAAAATCTCACCCCGGGTGTAAAATGACCATTTTGCCCCTGGAAACTCAAAAATTAACGCTTTTCACCTAGACGTAAAATTTACCGTTTTTTTTTTTTACCTTTTCTTAATTCCATTGACTCTAACATGTCCCAAATAATTATTTAAGCCTACAAAAATTTTCCCATATTTTTATTTTGCTTAATCCATGACTACTAAATTAATATTTAACTATAACATATTACTGCGTTTTAATCTCGAATTAATCCAAACCTTAGCATAAAATTCCCAAATTAAAAACTTAGACTTCTAATAATTATTTGAGCTTAAATATAATTTTTCATAATTTTATTAAGCTTAAATCTAGGCATTTCAATTAATCCTTTAATTAACGTTTAATGCACCGATTAAATTCTGAATAATTCCAAAACTCATTATTTTGATCCGAAGCTTGCCAAACTCCTTAAAATATACCAAAACATATTTATAAGCATTCCTAGATGTAAACTCGAGCTCATTTCATAACTTAACCGAATTGTTTTAACACTTGGACTGGGGTCTCGGTTTTAACCCGAATCAAACCGAAACTCAACCAAATTTTTTTTCAACTTTTTACCATAACTTAAAAACACTATAATGTTCCTGAACCCAACAATTCCAGCCCCTTAAGCTCACGGCTGAATTTCAGAAAATTCCAAGACATTTCGGCCCTTCCTTATTTGCACACCATTACCTTCACCTTTCCCAAAAACTCACGTCCTAGCCTACTACCAACCATTCCAGCCACTCATCCATCCCTCCTTGCTCGACTTAGGACTCTAATGGGCCTACTTGAACCACGGCCCCAGCCCTATGCAAACCTTAACACGCCTGAGCCACGAAAATGCCCAAAGAAAACCGTCAACGCGTCTTACCCGACTCGAGCTACAACGATCCACTTCTCCCTTAAATCCCGCCGTGTTCGAGCCACACTAAGCCATGGATCAGCCCCACCAGGGTCTGGTCCAGGGCCAGGGTTGACCCGTGCATAGCTGAAGTCCTCACATCCACGATCTAGCCTCTCCCGATGCAACCAAACTAGACACACCCCTCGTCCTCAACAACACCGCTAGACTTCGACTTTCCACCGAACTCCAGCCCTTTTAACATCATAACCTGGACGTAAACATCCCTTACCAGCAGTAGCTAACAGCCCCCTTGCACCACAACATGAAAAAAGTGAGTAGTGAACCAATGATGCATGTGCTTGAACAAAAGCCGAAAAGCTTCCTTGTACATGACTGGATCGGAATTTACGCACACATAAAACATACCACAGCATGTATATGACGTAAATGATGCAGAAATAAGGATACGGGCGTGCCTGATGATTTGAAGACAAGAACGATGCAAATGGAGACCCGGATGAAGTTTTCTTGCCAACACAAGCCAACGCCGAACCTTGCAGCTGTGGGGTGATGAAACCGATGGCTCTGAAATTCTAATGGGGTGTCGGCTGTGGTGGGGGTTAGGTTTAGGTTAATGAGCACTTTAGATAGTAATTAAATAGGTAAATAATAGATAATGGGCTTTAAAATAACCATTAAAAGTTTGAAAATTAATTAAGCCCAATAAATTTAAAAGTAGGCCCATTAAATCCCAACGCACTCTCGAAAAATATTTCGTGTTGGAAAGTTTTTTTTTTTTTTTTTTTTGAAAACATTAACCGAACCATCAAAAAGTCCCCCAAACGGACAAAATTTGCGTACCGTTAAAAATAAAGTCCTGCGGGTAAAAATACCCAATAAAATCCCATTTTTAAAAAAATACACTTAAAAATGCTTTAAATTAATTTATAAAAATAAATCGTGTAATAAAATAATTTTCCTTAACTTCTCCGGTCTCCAATCCTCGATTGAACGTGAAATGCACCTAGAAACCCTAATGCGTGAACTTTGAAAATTTCATGAATTAAATCTTATCAGGCATGGATTATGCATAAAATGCATAAAAATAATTAAACACAATTTACTGAAATAAACATGTATTTAATGCTTTAAAAATTAATTAAAATACCAAGGCAATTCAATAACTTGCATGCATGCCAACTTTTTAATTTATATTTACTAACATGCTAAATTACCATTTCTTAAATAAGTCTTTATTAACTTATCTCTATACTCCATCTCCAGTCCGGCCTCACTTATTTAACTGAAAAGGTGACAATTAACTACTACGTAAAATAAATAAATTTAAAGAAAAGAATTTAAATACTCATGCAATAAAAGTCATTTTTATTTAAATACTAGAAATTATGCATGGCTTATACGTAGTCTAAGTTACGGGTTCTAAAAGGTGCATTTTACTGACACCTTACTCGTCATTGAACTAAAAATTATAATTATTATTAATACTATATATGAATATATATATATATATATTTTTTTTATAAAAACAAACTAAGATGAGAAGAAGAAGAGGAGATTTTTCATACCTTAAAGAGAAAACAAAATATTAAAACATACCGTTGAATCACAAGTTCAGCATCACATGAATTTTCTTTTCTTACTCTTGGATGTTGGCCAATTAAGTTGAGATAAGAATGGATCTGGTTCATGACTAAATCCTTGCAATAAGTCAATAAGTTCACCTTCACTTGTAGCAGAAACTAACATCCTTCGCGAAGCTAATGAAATAAATCCATGTTCCACAACATCATCAAGAAACGATAGCAGTTTATCATAATAATTGTTAAAATTTAACAAATCAATTGCTTATCGTGGATATTTAATTGTGCCCAACAAACAGTATGAAATATTTCTTCCGAAGTACCGAAACCTCCTGGCAAAGCAATGAAAGCATCTGAATGTTCAATCATTTGAGTAAGTCGTTCATACACTCTGTCCACTTTCATTTCTTCTCCTATTGTTGGTCCAGTAAGACTGGCTAAGGTAGTCGGAATAATGCCTAAGACTTCACTTCCACCTGCATGCGCAGCTTTTGCAACTTTTCCCATGAGACCAACTTCACCACCACCATATACCAAATGAATCTTTTTTTTTAGCAAGTGTTATTCCAAGCTTTTCTGCTGCCTCTTCATAAATTGAATCTTTTCCTGAATTAGATCCACAAAATACACAAATATTTTTGATTTTACTTACCGTGGACGTCGACATGTTGATAAATATGTTTTCTGCAATTGTTAAATCATAGCATATGAATTTATAAGCGTAACATGGCAAAAGTCAATATTTGAACAGGAAATTATTATTATTAAAAGAAAATAAAAACGACATAAATTAAAACACATATATACAGCGTAGTTGTGATTGTGGCTCACATCTTCCTCTGATTTTACGTTCAGTAACGGCTTCAACGCCTTCTATGAGTCGAGGATATGCTTTCCATCCAATTTTCTTATAAATTGGCAAACAGGGTCTTTTAACGTCAGATTCCCGAGACGAAATTGTATATATATATTTACTTATCTAAACAGATATGCGTTACTACAGTAGGATCTTTATAAGGCTGATTCCACCGTCCATATTGATATTCCTTATTTTGAAATTGCCATCATAGTTTAAGAAGTTCATTTTACACGTACCCACTAGAATGCGTATCAAGAACCTCTAGAAAATTATCCAAAGACTCTTTACTCAGACCATTCTTAATGAATAAAATTTTATCTTCTCTATTCATTGATGTCATTCCGACATTTTTGCATTTCCCTTTACAAGTCCACCTTGCACATTTATGACATCCACCTATACGTTTAGCTCTTCGTTTCTTGGCATATGTGCTTTTACAAAATCCTGACATATGTCTTATTATTATTTCATTTGCTTCCCCAACCAATCGGACTTTTGCTTCAATTATCAACCGGATATCATTCGGTATGCCATATGACATCATCAACCTTAGTCGCTCACATCTAGCTTTATAAATTTTTTTCAACGCATTATCAGGTAAACAAGCAAAATATTTACGAAGATTCACAATACAAGCATCCATATTATTATTATTATTATTATTATTATTATTATTATTATTTTTATTATTATTATTATTATTATTATTATTTTATATTTCAATTATTTTGGGAAAACTGAAAAAA
>NC_133309.1:7947508-7952523 GCF_012295235.1 Primulina huaijiensis
CATTTATCCAAAAGCAAGAATCTATCAATATTCAAAACAGTCAATCTATGACTGATTTGAAAGAAACTCTTGCAAAATTTGCATCTGCACTTAATATTCATGAAAAAGGAAAATTTCCATCTCAACCTCAACCTAATCCTAAAAATCAAAATCAAGAATTAAAAAATGAAAAAATTGATCAAATAAAATATGTTATTACCCTTAGAAGTGGTAAAATAGTTAATGATCCATATAGTAATGAAAACAAGGATCATTTAAAATCAAAGAGTAAGGATGATAATCCTGATACTTTTGAGAATGATGATACCTTAAATTCTAAAAATAATATGTTGAATGATAAATCATCTGAAATAGTAAATGAATCAAATAAACCTCCACCATTTCCTCATGCATTAACAAATCATAAAAAACAAAAAAATGATTCTGATATCTATGAAGTTTTTAAACAAGTAAAGATAAATATTCCATTATTAGATGCTATTAAACAAGTACCTTTATATGCAAAATTTTTAAAAGACTTATGTACGGTGAAGAGAAAATTGCATGTGAAGAAGAAAGCATTCTTGGCTGAACAAGTAAGTTCTATTCTTCAAAATAATTCTAGTTTAAAATATAAAGATCCTGGTTGCCCAACAATTTCATGTATTATTGGAGAAAATAAAATTTAAAAAGCTTTGTTAGATTTGGGAGCTAGTGTAAATTTACTTCCTTATTCAGTTTATGAAAAACTTAATTTAGGAGAATTAAAACCCACTTCTGTTACTCTCTTACTGGCGGATAGGTCAATCAAAATACCTAGAGGTATTGTAGAAGATGTGTTGGTTCAAGTTGATAAATTCATATATCCTGTAGATTTTATTGTTTTGGATACACAACCTATGGGGCCCTTAGCTCCTAATCGTTATTACAATGCAATTTGATTAGGGTTAATTAATCACAGCGGAAAACGGGTTTAAAATTTCTTTACAATGAGCCCAAAATATATTATTTGAATACTAAAAATAGTATTTCATCTCACAACATAAAACATGCTCACACATAATCAAAACAACTCATACAACAACAAATCATATCCTCGGGATATACCTCGGTATATAGATACATATACATATATACTGGGAAACAACCACTAAACCTCAAATCAGACTATGACTCCCTCCAGAAGCACCCTCTCCGGTCTCCTAATATCCTGGAGTACCTGTCATTGTCAACATACAAAGAAAACAACAGCCCCATCTGGGTGAGCAAAGCTCAGTCTGAAGCAACCACAATATATACCACAGATATCTAAATAATGATATATGATATGCAATGCATGTATGTCGTGGAGGTATCAGGTCAAATGCCCATCCACTGAGCACATGTCAGAGTCAATCGAATCGCTATCAAATCAATGCTCGAGCTGGCACATCGGCCTCAATCAGGTATAATCGTATGATAGCGTCGACAAAGCGCCATCAAATCTCAAATCTCAATCAAATCAGCAGGGCCACTAATGTCTATACTTTAAGGGCCACATAATGCCAAACATAGCATCGTGTTCACAAACCTCAGAATCAAATCAAATCATATCATGGTATCCAAGGATCATAGCTCAACGTGCATGTCATGTATGCCAAACCAACTCAACACACAAGGCATATAGACATGTAATCTCAATCCAATCAATCAAACATATATCATATAATACAGATACTTGTCGTATGTTACCCGGTCGCAACATACCTCAATTGTTCGTTTTCAATTGATGTAGCTTGAAGATTTCGGTATAATAATCTATCTACATCAATAACATATTCATTTCAATCAATAACATCATTCAAAATCAACAATATAAGTTTCAAATATCTTTTGAAACTTTGAAATTTCATATCAAATTGAAATCATAACATAATTCAATACCGACTTCGAATACGAGTTTCTTGTCGGTTATTCTATCGCATATATTGAAATCGCCTTCAAATACATGCTATTCCAGCACTTTAATATTTAAAGCTGCTGAAACCAAAAGACTCTTACCTCAAAAGGAAGCTCTCGACGCGAGGATTCCGAATATATAATTTGTTCCAAGTTTGGATAACGTTTCGGGGTGATTTCGTACAAAAGAAATCAATTTCCTCTCATTTCTCTCGAAACCTCCAAGGGATATGCTGCAAAATTCATGCTGATCTTCCTTAAAATGTGTACAGCAGAGGTGTGGGTGCATATGCGCGACGAAACGCGCGCATAGGCGCTCCATATTCTGCCCGCGCGCACAGTTCTCCGCGGGTGCGCGTCTTTCTCTGTCCGAAACGCTATTTTAGGTTCCGAATTCGCGAAAGTGGTCAACATAAAAGTTGTAGCTCTATGTCCTGGCTTTCATTTGCCACCACCTTCACTCAATTTGGATATATTATGCGAGAGTTATGCTCATTCCCCCAAAATGTGTCATTGCAGGAACTGCAACGCACATGATACACTTCGGGGTGATTTTGCCAATATTTCCAAATGGATTTAGACAAAACTCAAAACATGAAAGTTTTAGTACTATGTCTTAGCTTTCCAATGAAATTGGCCTCATGTCATTTGGACCAATACTCAGGTAATTATGCTAAAAACCGTAACATGTGTCATTTTTCTGTTGCGATTCAGCACACGTTTCAAACACAAATCAATTTCTAATACAATCTTTCATCTTCACCATCTATTTTCTCTCTGTCATTGTCATGATATACATCATATACATAATCACATGACAATTTCATACATTATCGATAATCAACATAAGATTTACGATAATACGATACACGGTCCTTACACAACCAATAGAAGTACATAATGAAATTCCAGTGATATTGGGACGACCATTTCTAGCAACTTCAAATGCTTTAATTAATTGTCGAAATGGAATAATGAAATTGTCTTTTGGAAATATGACTCTAGAACTTAATGTGTTTAATTTATGTAAACAACCAAGTATTAATGAAAATGAATATGATAATGAAATTGAATCAATTGTGGAAGAAAATATACAAGAAGAAAACTTAAATCAACAATCTGAAGTTTTTTCAATAGAAAATTTTGAGTTTGAAAATAATTTTAAAGAAGATGATAATACAAAAATTGAATTAAAAGTTTTACCATTCGAATTGAAATATGTATTTCTTGGTGAAAATAAAATATTTCTGTTGTAATATCTTCCACTCTTCTACCAAATCAAGAAGAAGATTTAATTAAATTACTTAAAAAATATAAAAATGCAATTGGATGGACTTTGAAAGATATAAAAGGTATAAATACTTTAATTTGCACACATAAAATTCATTTGGAAGAAAATGCTAAAACATATCAACAACCACAAAGAAGGTTAAATCCACATATGAAGGAAGTTGTTAAGAATGAAGTATTAAAACTATTAGACGCTGGAATTATCTATCCAATCTCAGATAGTAAATGGGTAAGTCCAACACAAGTAGTACCTAAAAAGTCAGGCATCACTGTTATAAAAAATGAAAAGGGAGAGTTATTACAAGCTAGGATTCCATCTAGTTGGCGTATGTGTATTGATTATAGAAAATTAAATGATGCAACTAGAAAAGATCATTTCCCACTACCATTTTTAGATCAAATTCTAGAAAAAGTAGCAGGAAATTCTTATTACTGTTTTCTTGATGGGTATTCGGGGTATTATCAAATACCTATATCATTAGAAGATCAAGAAAAAACTACTTTCACTTGTCCTTTCGGAACTTTTGCATTTAAAAGAATGCCATTTGGTTTATGTAATGCTCCGGCTACTTTTCAAAGATGCATATTAAGTATTTTCAGTGATATTATTGAAGAATTTGTAAAAGTTTTTATGGATGATATAACTGTTTTTGGAAACTCATTTGAAAATTGTCTTAAAAACCTAGAAGAAGTATTAAAACGATGTGAATAAAAAAATCTTGTTTTAAATTGGGAAAAATGTCATTATATGGTTAAATCAGGGATTGTGTTAGGTCATGTAATATCTGAAAAAGGAATTGAAGTTGATAAAGCCAACGTTGATGTTATTTCTAATTTAACATCACCAAAAACCGTCAAAGAAGTTCGATCATTCTTGGGTCATGCAGGTTTTTATAGAAGGCTTATAAAAAATTTCAGCATAATATCTAAACCAATTTCGAATCTTTTAACAAAAGATACACAATTTGAATGGACTCAAAAATGTGAAAATGCTTTTAAAAAAATAATTAATCTTGTAATTACATCACCTATTTTACAATCTCCAGATTGGTCTTTACCATTTGAATTAATGTGTGATGCAAGTGATTATGCAATAGGAGCTGTGTTAGGACAGAGAAAAGAAGGAAATCCCTATGCGATCTATTATGCTAAGAGAACCTTAAATAGTGCCCAAATAAATTATTCAACTACTGAAAAAGAATTACTTAAAGTAGTATTTTCATTAGATAAGTTTCGATCTTATTTAATTGGTTCTACTACTATTGTGTACACTGATCATTCTGCCGTAAAATATTTATCAAATAAACAAGATGCTAAGCCAAGATTAATACGGTGAATTTTATTGTTACAAGAATTTGATATTATAATTAAAGATAAAAAAGGAATAGAAAATGTCGTAGCCGATCATTTATCTAGAATAATGATTGAATAATCTCATAATGAAATACCAATAAATGAAAATTTTCCAGATGATCAGTTGTTTTATGCTACTATTATGCCCTGGTTTGCTAACATTGTAAATTTTATTGTGACAAATAAAATGTCTTCTCATTGGAATTCACAGGATAAGAATAAATTCTTGATAGAAGTTAAAAAATTTTATTGGGATGATCCTTACTTGTTTAAGTATTGTCCTGACCAAATTTTTCGACGATGCATACCCGACAATGAAGTAAGTAATGTTATTAAATTTTGTCATTCTGAAGCATGTGGAGGTCATTTTTCATACAATAAAACAGCTGCGAAAATCTTACAATGTGGATTTTATTGGCCCTCTTTATTCAAAGATACGCATTTATTTTGCAAAT
>NC_133309.1:7955639-7957607 GCF_012295235.1 Primulina huaijiensis
TACTACTGCTGCCACAAGATCGCTCACTGGTCTACGCCCTCCGTCTCGACCTCATCAGTACCTACAACAATCAAGTCTAGTGAGTCTAAAGACTCAACATGTATATATCGTGAATAACAAGTAAATATATCATAAAATCGCATGCAACGTAAAAATATAGTATCGTAAAGCGCATGGTGAAAATCGTATCATGAATAATTATAACTACGTGCATATCTGAAAATCATACGTAAAAGCTTTGCTCAATAGAGCTCTGTCATGTCATATCATAATTTTCTGGTAGAGATAATGTTTCTAAGCAAGTGGCCCATAACATAACGTAAGCGCCTGATCAGACTAAACCACAGTATACTGGGCGGTAGAGATCAATCAGAGCCCTTGGACTGGATGTCCGTACCCATACATAATCATAAACTGGTCGTAAGTCACCGGGTGGAGAGGTCCTCGGTTGCGCCTACCGACTTCCAAACCCATAAGCGTAAGGTGGCCACAAGACATATCGCATATATCTCAAAAATAAACATTTTATATTTTATGCACGTAATATAACTATAACCTTATTTTTACCGGATGAGTTGGATCGCTCCCAGGCTTGCTGCGACTTAATTCTAATATGTGACACGTGCAAATAATTTTAACTTGACAAAAACTTAACAACTAACCCAAAAACGAGACGATTAGGATCAATAATCTAAATTTTCAATCATGGCTTCGTACCAAATCGAACCAACATTAAACCGACGTTTAACCATGATTAAAAATACCCCAAAAATACTGAAAAATATGCATAAGAACTGTAAAACATGAAAATAGGTGAATGGAATCCAAAAACATAAAACACTCTTTCGAAAGTCCTTTTGGCACCTTTCACCGTAAATTCTCGTACGACCTCTAAACTTGACCAAATCAAGAACGGCCAAAAACATGACCTTCCTAACTCATTGAGGTACTGTCCAGTCCAAGGCCATGGGCTAAAAGCCAACCAAGAACTCAGAAAAACCTCCTGAACCGAAATGAAAGTTGCTGTCAAAATACAGCAGTAGCATTTTATGTGTTTGTGGAGTAAACTCTGAAAATAATGACCATTGGCTTGAACCACAAACCCAAGACTCTTACCAACATCCTAAGGCATGGCTTGAACCATGGCTAAGGGCTAGAAGCCAGCCACAACCCAAGCAAACACCTCTGACAACAGAAAGTATCAACCGAGAGCACCAACTTTGTGCAGTGGAATGTACTGAGTTGTTTTACTATCTTGTGTCGTTCCAGTGGCCTTTTCATCGACCATGGCTCGATCTAGACATGATGGAATGTTGTATGAACCATGGGTATGGGCTAGAAGCCAACCATAATCCAATCCACACCCCAAAACCGAAACACACTCACACAGGAAATGGAAAAACCGAAATATGTTCTTGTGTTGTTGCTTAAACCTTTTGAGGGAACCATGAACCAAAACTTGAAAGGACACTTTGGTCACGTCTTAGACATGTTAAGGGAGAGTTCTAACCATGGCTACAGCCCCTAGGACAGCCAGGATTCGAACAGCCCTTAAACAACTCAATGACAGAAAATCGTGACCCAATCTGTGGCTGGTGGGAAAACATTTGCTGTCATGCTTTTGTTTGAAAGGTTTGGACCCAAATCAGTGAAACAATAACTCCCTAACACACTCTAAAACATTCCTAGAAGTAGTCATGTGTGCCTGGAAACGAAGCAACACCCTGTAATCAACAAAACATCTCAAACCGTGAAGTTGGAAATCAAATGAGTTGAGAAAATCTTTGCAGATTTTTACTTGGGAACTTGCTGTCAATTTCGTGATTTTTGCTTGAATCATGGTTATATAATGGTTTAAAAATATCTATAGGACTTGATTGAAGAGAAAAGAAACAATATATATGTAGAACCCGAAAGTCAGATTACGTATAAGCCATGCATAATTATTACTATTTAAATTTAAAAATG
>NC_133309.1:7958553-7963557 GCF_012295235.1 Primulina huaijiensis
CAGGCATGTACATGTTGTTTCTTTGCTCTTCAATCAAGTCCTATAAATATTTTTAAACATTATATGTTCAGGATTTATGAGGTAAAAACGAAATATTGACAGCAACTACACAAAATTTTCTGCACAGAATTTTTGACTTCTTCTTTGTGTCTCACGGTTTTGGCTTGGTTGTGGTTCAGGAGGTTGGCTCGTTTTCCAGCCACCCAAGGCTGCTTATAGGCATGATTTAGAGTATTTTAGGGTGTTATTTGTTCGTTGGTTTGAGTCCATACAATTCGAATAAAGGCATGACAGCAACTAATTTCCATTAGCTACAGAATTTGGTTCAAGATTCTGTCATGTGGATGTTGAGGGTGAGTGTTCAAATCCTAGCAGTCCTAGGGGATGTAGCCATGGTTAGAACCCTCCCTTAACATGTCTAAGACGTGACCAAGGGGTCCTTTCAAGTTTTGGTTCATGGTTCCCTCCAAACTTTTAAGCAACAACACAAGAACATATTTCGGTTTTTCCATTTCCTGTGTGAGTGTGTTTCGGTTTTGGGGTGCAGATTGGATTATGGTTGGCTCCTAGCCCGTAGCCATGGTTCATACAACACTCCATCATGTCTAAATCGAGCCATGGTTGATCAAATGGCCCTTGGAACGAGACGAGACAGTAAAACATTTCAATACAAAACACTGCACAGCAAGGAGTGTTCTCGGCTAGCATGTTGCATTGTCCTAGGTATTGGCTCAGTTTGTGGTTGGCTTTTAGCCCTTAGCCATGGTCCAAGTCATGCATTAGGATGTTGGTAAGGGTCTCTGAGTGGTGGCTCAAGCCAGTGTCCAATTATTTCAGAGATATACCTCACGCACACACAAGAGCAACCGCTGTAATTTTCTGTTCTTGACAGCAACTTTAGGTTGCGGTTTTCGTGATGGTTTGAGTTCTTGGTTGGCTTTTAGCCCGTGGCCTTGGACTGAAAACTATCTTAATGAGTTAGGAAAGTCATGTTTTTGGTCGTTTGTGAATTGTTCGAGTTTAGAGGTCATACGAGAATTTACGGTGAAAGGTGCCAAAATGACTCTCGGAAGAGTGTTTTATGTTTTTGGATTCCTTTCACCTATTTTCGTGTTTTACAATTCTTATGCATGTTTTTCAGTATGTTTGGGGTATTTTTAATCATGGTTAATCGTCGGTTTAATGTTGGTTCGGGTTGGTACGAAGCCATGAATAAAAATCAAGTTGTAGGTCCTAATCATCTCGTTTTTGGTTTAGTTGTTAAGTTTTTGTCAAGTTAAAATTATTTGCATGTGTCACATATTAGAACTAAGTCGCAGCGAGCCTGGGAGCGATCCAACTCATCCGGAAAAAAAATAAGGTTATAATTATATTACGTGCATAAAAATATAAAATGTTTATTTTTGAGATATATGCTATATGTCTTGTGGCCACCTTATGCTTATGGGTTTGGAAGTCGGTAGGCGCAACCGAGGACCTCTCCACCCGGTGACTTACGACCGGTTATGATTATGTATGGGTACGGACATCCAGTCCAAGGGCTGTGATTGATCTCTACCGCCCAGTATACTGTGGTTTAGTCTGATCAGGCGCTTACGTTATGTTATGGGCCACTTGCTTAGAAACATTATCTCTACCAGAAAATTATGATATGACATGACAGAGCTCTATTGAGCAAAGCTTTTACGTATGATTTTAAGATATGCACGTAGTTATAATTATTCATGATACGATTTTCACCATGCGCTTTACGATACTATATTTTTACGTTGCATGCGATTTTATGATATATTTACTTGTTATTCACGATATATACATGTTGAGTCTTTAGACTCACTAGACTTGATTGTTGTAGGTACTGATGAGGTCGAGACGGAGGGCGTNATATACATGCCTGAAATTTGTTTTGACACAAAACAAATCAATACGACGAAGACGAGCGGCGGAGTCGGAGTTGGATTTCCTTTCTCTTTTTTTTTTTTCCTGTGCTGTTTTCACGATTTCAGCTGCTTGTTCCTTCTGATGTTTTTGAGTAAATGGGAGAAGAAAGACTAGGCAAATGAAGATGAATGATATTAGAGGTGTTAAATGAGTCATGAATTGCATTGAGGTGGGGGTTACAAGTGAAGAAGTTGAATAGAATTTGAATTGTTTCCTTCTCTCCTTTTTAGCCGATTCTTTACCTCATTTTTGCTGCATGTTTTCTTTTATTGACTAGCATGATGGGTTAAGGAAGAATTAAGTTATATTATTGTGCTGCAATTCACTAATAACTAATGAATTAAAGGTGAGGAATTGCATTCACCTTAAAGGCTAATGAGGTGATTTGAATGAATTTACCACATTTTAATTTTTTTTTTTAATGTCTTGACCGAAAGTTGTTACCCATTTGAATGGTATTGTTTAAGTATTATATTTTAAATGTTTAAGATTTTTAATCATCTATTTTATTACATTAACAAATTAATTTGGGATAGAATCTTGCATGGCATTGCATGGTTTAAATTTTTATTATTTATATGCTATTTTAAATTTCTTGACTATTTTATATCTAGATTATTTCATCCTTATTTGTTTACATAATTTAATTTAAGCGTTAATTAAATATTGAACCTAAAAGAATTTATTTAACTAATTAGCTCACATAAATTTAATAAATCTTAAAACATTCTTTTTCTTTAAAATTAAATTATTCTTTGACTGAAATTAAATTTAGGAATATTTTTCTTATTATTAATCTTATCTCTAATCTCCAAACTCCGGTCCGACCTCGCGTATTTAACTGAAAAGATAAAACTAAACTTTTGCATTTAAAATAAATAGTTATGACTTGTCAAATATCAAAATGAATTAGACCCTTCATATATATATATAAAAATCATTTTTAAATTTAAATAGTAATAATTATGCATGGCTTATATGTAGTCTGATTTTCGGGTCGTTACAATTTTCTCCCCTTAAATTGAATTTCGTCCCCGAAATTCGCTAATCCTCGATAAACCAAAAGTTTAGGTTCTTAATTCTATTATCCCAACAATCCACGCTACCGCTGCGCTACTTTGATAAAAATTATGTCATAGGCTGTCCTTACGTTTCTTCAATCCTAATTAGGTTGCCTACCAAAAATCTAATTTGCGAATCGCAACTTAAAACGACTTATGGTAACTTAGCTTTACTTTACTATGACCTCGAATTCTGACTTTTCTCATCGTTCCCAATATTAGAATTGGTGGTTCAAACTTATCATGTCTTACCTTCCTTATACTATACCCGTAATGTTTAACGACCTATTACATTAGCATTTACGCAGTTCAACTTAAAGACTCTTAGCACCAAAGGTTACTGATCAACTTCTATCCTCGGTGATACACTTAAAAGTTAAATCTTATCTTAGCTCCATAACAAAATTAGTCTAAGATCCTTGAATCGAATCTTTATCTTACAGCCCAAACTTATATAACTTAACTATTTACGAGTATACCCCAAATATAAAATTGTTGCAAATCTTAAAACTCAAATAACGTTAATCCATAAAACCCAATTATACAACATCGACCTTCTACCAATATTTTAAAGCCCTTCAAGTCTCAATTATATTATATGCTTAAACCATTTTCTTTCCAATCAATATAGTTGAGGCCTAAGACTCTGGACTTTCCTCATTGAAACAAATGTCGCATTCTTAAGTATCATCAATGCTTAATTAAGTCTAGTGTATAAAACTTAATAAGTTATCTCATGTTAGCGATAAACTTACTATAATAATTCAACTTCGCTCATATCACCCATAGAGTTCTAAAATTCCCATATCAAGATTTTGGATTTCTTACTCAATTGAAATCTTAATGTTAGTTCATTGGTACTTTATGTTGAACGCCTCTAATTCTATTTTTGTTTTTATTTCAGCCAAAACTTATGTATGAACACCTATCTTATAAATCTTGAAATTCAAGCTTATGAAACCCAAATAATATTAGATAGTATAACTCCAGCACACATATCCGCTTAGTCCCAAATTTCTTAATGACTTTCAAAATTCCTCAAGATAAGGTGTCTAATTCAATTCTTACATGCGTCTATCGAGTAACCTAATCATCCATCATACTCAACTTTCTAGAAAAATCAAATTCTCCCAAAGGTATAATTTTAACTGTTAAGATCCTGGTTAAAACTTACGACACATCAAACTTAAATTCTCAAAAAAATTCGCTAACTCAATGTTTACTTTTATAACCTAGCTAACCGATAAATTTTTACTTTAACTTGTCGTCACTTTAAATTCTTAATTTTCCACGACGTTATATCACCAACGCTTAAATTTTCAAGCCCAAGATTTATTCATCCTACAGTGTCCTTCATTGTCATTCCTTATAACATTATAATCCAGCTATTTCGAGGTTCTAATCATCTTTCCAAGCTTAAATTACCGAAAATTCTTATCATTTAAACCTTTCAATTCTCATCTCAAGAATTTTTTTTTTAAATCCCGAAAATTCCACAATTACCCATGAGTTCTCAGTATTCCCAATTTCATTTTATAAATTTCCGGTATCATAAGGTTCAATAGCATTAAGTTTATTAAACCCAAAATTAATTCCCATAACACGTCTTACATTTCTATAAATACTCAAAATCCCAAGTGTTCCTCAAAATTTCGCATTTAATCCTTAAAATTTTGAAAATTGCAATCTGGCCCTTACAGTTCTCCAAATTTACATTTTGGTCCTATAACTCTTCGAAATTTGCATTATTGTCCCCATAAAATTTTCCATCTTTATCTCATTAAACTTTTAAATTCTTGAACTCAAAATTTAAATCCCCAAAATTTGGTAAATTCGAAAATAGTCCCTTAGAATTTTGTTTTGCACTTAGGTCCTCAAATTATTAGTAATTACAATTAGGTCTTTAAAATTCTCAATTCCTGCAATCCAATCCTTAAATCCAACTATGTAGAGCATGCATCCTAAATAAATTCTCATAATTAATCTTACATTTTCATAGATA
>NC_133309.1:7970034-8075241 GCF_012295235.1 Primulina huaijiensis
TATGTATAATATAACAATAATAATTGATGAAATATTTATTGTATCAAAATTAAACAACAAATCAAGATAACCACTTAAATGGTATCAAGCATTTGATGTAAATTGATAACAACAAATAATTCATTTTTATACCTACAATAAAAAGAAATTAGCAAAATGAAAAGAAATAAAGAAAGAATATACAAAATATAAACAATCTTACTTCACCAAGAATTCATCCTCTTCACCTTGACATAATAGATTTAGCTTTCCATGAACTTACTTTTGATCAACACTAAAAACATCACTCATAAATTGGAAAATGGAAAATATATTGGAACTTATAACTTTTATACACACTCACACTATATTTTACAATGAGATAGAATGATTCTCAAGCTAGCACAAGGCCTCTATTTATAGGCCAAATGAGAGAAAGGGTCAAAAATTCTATTAATGCAATGTAGTTGTAATAGTAGTCTTTTGTCTCCTCCAACTTCAATTCCATGCCTCTTCTTTCAATGCTTTGTTCCACGACTTTAATCACCGAATTTGACTCCGCTCAAAACAGCAAACATGTGGGGAATTGTCTGTAGATGAATTTGGACACTTGGTTCACCTCATTTGGTTAAATATTGAAGTAGTTATGATTTTTTTACTATATCCTGGTCATGGTGAAAGTAAATTTGTCCTCCTTTTGATATTTTCACAATTTGATCATCTTAACCAACTTTTTAGGCAATCATGTCTTCTGCAAAATTGTAGATAATTTCTCAAGGATTCCAAAAATTTTTGAATCACCTCCATTTGAATTTTCTATCTTGAGTTATCATTATTTTACCAACACGTAGAAAACCTGAAAATAAAACATATTTAGTAAGACATTTAAATATAAACACACAATACTAAAATAACATAATTTTATAATTTTAATGAAACTTAAATTTTAAAATATATGTTTTAACATATAATAAATTATTAATTTTAAGTTTCATCAGATTCTTATTTATCGACTCCATAGTCCTTCAATTATTGCTGAATCCAGAGCAGTTGGGCATAGCAGCTTCCAGCAGCAAGATATTGTACTTCAGTTGTGGAAGTAGATATGGATATTTGCTCCTTGCTGAACCATGATATCAGTCTGTCTCCTAGAAACTGACAAGATCCACTGGTGCTTTTAGGATCTAGCTTACATCCTACATAATCTGCATCTTCATATCCAACTAAATTGAAAGAGGAGTCATTAGCATACCATAAGCCCACATTTTGTGTGCCTTGAAGATATTTTAAAATGCGTTTGGTAGCAGTAAAATGCGATTGCTTAGGATCTGCCTGAAATCTAGCATACATACATACAGCAAATACTATATCAGGACGACTAGCAGTTAGGTACAATAATGAACCTATTAAACCTCTGTAAAGTGTCGTCTCAACTGATATTCCCCCTTGATCATGGTCTAGTTTGATTGATGAACTCATGGGAGTAGTTGCAGCTGAACATGTTTCCATGAAAAATTTCTTAAGCAGTTCCTTCGTATATTTGGGCTGACTGATAAAAATACTAGTTTCCAGTTGCTTGACTTGCAGACCGAGGAAAAATGTCAGTTCATCCATCATACTCATCTCCAATTTTTACTGCATTAACTTAGCAAATTTCTCGCACAATTTAGGGTTAGTTGACCCAAAAATAATATCGTCAACATATATTTGAACGAGTAAGATATGAACATTCTTAGAAAATTTTAACAAAGTCTTATCAACTGATCCAACAGTAAAATCATGATCAGTTAGGAATTTTGAAAGTGTTTCATACCAAGCTCTTGGAGCTTATTTAAGACCATATAAAGCTTTGTTCAAATGATAGACATGATCAGGAAAAGAGTGATTAATAAAACCTGGTGGTTGTTCAACATAAAATTCTTCCTGCAACTGACTATTTAGATATGCACTCTTCACGTCTATCTGGTAGACTTTATAATTCTTGAATGATGCATAGGCAAGGAACATTTTGATTGCTTTCAGTATTGCAATTGGTGCATAAGTTTCATCGTAGTCAATTCCTTCTTCTTGCCTATATCCATGTGCTACATGTCTTGCTTTGTTGTGCACAACTTAACCATCTTCGTTCAATTTGTTTCTATATACCCATTTTGTACCTATAATAGTTTTAGAAACTGGTCTTGGAACTAAGTTCCAGACATTGTTATGGAAAAACTGATTTAGCTCTTCTTGCATGGCATTTATCAAGTTAGGATCAGCAAGAGCTATATCAGTTTTCTTAGGTTCCAATTGGGAAACGAAATCTGAATAAATAAATAAATTAAACATTTGATTCCTGGTTCTTACCGGATCAAATGGATTACCTATCACCAATTCTGGTGGATATGATTTACTCCATCTGAGCTCAGCATTTGTTGCATTCATATCATCAACTGCCTCATTTCAGTTGGCAACTGAATATTTTCTTCAGTTTCAGTTGGAGCTGTATCGGTTGGTAACTGAATATTATCATTGTGCTTCACCAACTGATTAACAATAACAATTTCTTGTTCAACTGATTGATCCAGCACTTCTAGTTCTTGTGTTTGAAGGATGTTGCGATTAATATTTTTCTCTTCTTCATTATCATCCTCCAAACTAATATCTGTAAGGCGATCAACTAGCTCAACTGGATCAGTTGGCTTATCAGTTAACACAAATTCATCAAGTACAACATGAATAGATTCTTCTACATTCAAAGTGCATTTGTTAAAAACTTTGTAAGCTTTACTAACTGAAGAATAACCAAGAAATATTCTCTCTGCAGATTTAGCATCAAAAGCTTTTAAATGATTTTTGTCATTATCAAGAATAAAACATCTGCAGCCGAATATTTTGATATATGAAACCACATTTTTGCGTCCATGCCAGATCTCATATGGTGTTTTTTCAAATTATTCTTATTAATCATTGATCTATTCTGAGTGTAACATGCAATGTTTACTGCTTCTGTCCAAAACCTCTGAGAAATACCAGAATCAGTAAGCATTGTTCTAGCAGCTTCTTTGGGGGTCCGATTTCTTCTCTCAGCTACATCATTTTTTTGAGGAGTTCTTGCTGCTGAGAGCTCATGCTTATCCCAGTACTTTCTAAAAATAGTGAAATATTTGATTGATGAATTCAGTCCTTCAATCAGACCTTATTCGATCAATTTCAACTGATTTTTCATTTAAAAGTCTTTTGAAAAGCTGAATCAGTTGTGCTGCAGTTTGTTCTTTGGATTTGAGAAAATAACCCAAGTAAATCTTGAATAGTCATCCACGACTACTAAAGTGTATTTCATTCCCCCTAAGCTCATGACTGGCATAGGACCAAAAAGATCCATATGTAACAGTTCTAAGCATCGGGAAGATGATTTACAACCCTTGTTTTTAAAAGATGATCTTACTTTCTTACCAAACTGACACGCTGAACAAATTTTATCTTTTGAAAATTCTATTTTGGGTAAACCAGTTACAAGATCATGGTTACTCAGATAAGCAATAGATTTAAAGTTTAGGTGGTTCAACCTATTATACCACAACCAGTTCTTAGAAGATTTAGAAGCTTTAAAACAAACTGGTGCATAAGGTTGTTCGATCCAACTGATTTTGTATGTGTTCCTACAACGATTGTCAGTTAGTATGACCTCATCAGTTGAGCCTCTAACTGAACAAGTGTCTTTGTAGAACTGAACTGAAAATTTATTGTCGCATAACTGACTGATGCTAATCGAGTTATACTTCAAATTCTCAACTAGTAAAACATCTTGGATAGTAAAATTGCCATGGATAAGCTTACCCTTACCCACAGTTTTACCTTTGGAGTTGTCTCCAAAACTGATGTTTGGACCAGTGTATTTGATAAGTTAGGATAGCAAACTTGCATGCCCTGTCCTATGACGCGAGCATCCACTGTCCAAATACCATATTTATTCTTTGTTTGTACCTGTCACCTGCAATCACACATAGTATATGATTTTGGTACCCATATCTATTTGGGTCCTAAACTGGTTAGTCCTTTAGGAACCCAGACTTGGATCAGTCTAACTGACTTTCCAGTTACTATGTTCCATATGCTATTTCTCGGCTTGTGTGTGCTTGGTGTGTAGTGTGCAGATGAGACAATATGTGTTGTAGCCTTGTTCAACTGGTTTTTAAGCCAATATCTTTTCGGAACTGGCTTATTGTTATAGTAATTGGAGTAGCCATTAGAATAGTTCTTTCGGAACCTTTTTGATGACTGATTTTGTGAATCAGTTAAAATTTTTGGGCTATAACCAATACCATACCTTCTAGCCTTGTTCTTTTTTTAAATAGGCTATTAATGTGGATTACTTGGCTCAAGTTGTTCTTGTACCACTGCTGATTTTATAAAGTGAATATATTTCCCTTTGCTCATGTTCAGTTTGGCTGAGTATCACTAGTGGAAGTTTCATCTTGGTTGTTGAACCCTAAACCACTTTTATCAGTAACTGATTTTTGTTTATCTTGTATTTTAGCTATTGCAACAGATTATTTGTTCCAAGCCTGAATAAGCTAAGTTTGCTTTGAATTCTAAAGCATCAAATGATGAATCATTGATTGATTCTTGCTTCTTTCAGCATGGAGCTCAGCAATCTCTCATTTAAGACTCAACAAATCAACTGATTCATCAGTTTCAGTTTTATTATCTTTGGTATCAGGTTACTTTGCTTTGGCCTTCTAAAAAGATAAGGCAAGCTTGTGATACACATTAACCATGTCATTAAGTGTAGAAATAAGTTCATCTCGTGTGAAATCAGTTGAGCTGAAGTCGAATACCTGTTGACTGGTTGACTCCAGTTCTGTGTCATCAGCCATCAGACAATTGACCTCTTCATCATCATCACTGGAGCCGCTCAAGCTCTCAGGTTCTGAATCATCACTGTCAGATTCTGCCTACTTTGATTTGATTTCCTCAGCTAGAAGCACTTCATTTTTATTTCTGAATGATTTCTTATCATCCTTGATTCTTCTTTTTTGCTCATAGGGCTTCTTTCCTTTTTCAGTTGAGCCTCGACTCTCCTTCGATGGCTTAGGACAATTAGCAATAAAATGACCAGTTTTGCCACAGTTGTAGCAAGCATTTGGTTCTTCTTTGTAGTTGCTTCTCTGGTATTGTCTTTGAAAGTTTCCTTGATTTCTTCTCATGAATCTTCCAAACTTTTTGACAAACAATGACATTGCGTCATTACTCAGCTAATAAGCAGATTTGTCAGCTGAACCAGTTGGTTCTAGTTTGACAGCAGTTAAGGCAGTTGTGGCAGCTGGTGTAGAAAGTTCCCCTTCTCTGGTTTGTAGTTCAAACTCGTAGGCCTTTAGATCAGCAAACAAATCATGAAGATCGATCTTGTTAAGGTCCTTTGATTTTCGCATTGCGATTGTCTTGACATCTCATTCTTTGGGAAAACCTCTGACCACTTTCAATGCAACCTCTTTCTTTGAATACACCTTTCCAAGTGCATTCAGCTCGTTTACAATACCACTTATCATTTCATCATATTCATGCATGGATTCTCCAACCTTCATCTTGATATTGTCAAATTTTTGAACAGCAATTGATAGTTTATTTTCCTTCGTCTGCTCATTTCCTTCGCAAAGTTGAATCAGTTTCTCCCATTTATCTTAAGCAGTTTTGCACATTTTGATTTTGCTGAGAGTGAATTTATCCTACGTTTTGTATAAGATGTCCTTAGCCACATTGTCTGTAATGCCCGAGATTATATCAGTGTACTTAATCATGAATTAACTTCTAGAATTGTAATTAATGAAGATTTCAGGGGCTAAAGTGCAATTAGTGGGATTGGAATGAATTTGAAAAGAAAATGCATGAACATGAGTGAAGGGCAGAACTTTGGGCGCATATGCGCCGAGGACAGGTGCGCATATGCGCAAAGAGCTAATGTGCGGGACAGAACTTCTCGCGCATATGCGCGAGACTTGGCGCGCGTATGCGAGAAAGGGGGAGAAGCCAAAGGTCAGAACAGAACTTCTGGCGCATATGCGCCGAGACGGTGCGCGCATATGCGCTAGCAGACAAAATTGCCAAAGGCGAGAACAGAGATTCTCGCGCATATGCGCCGAGAGAGCGCGTGCATATGCGCGAGGGGCGGTGAAGCAAAGCGTCCGGACAGAACTTATGGCGCATATGCGCCGAGACGGTGCGCGCATATGCGCCAGCAGACAAAATTTCCAAAGGCGAGAACAGAGATTCTCGCGCATATGCACCGAGAGAGCGCGAGCATATGCGCGAGGGGCGTGAAGCAAAGCGTCCAAATAGAACTTCCGGCGCATATGCGCGGGCCTTGGGCGCGCATATGCGCGCGACATGCAGAACGAAAAGTCAGCACTTGTCATGCCATGCTTACTTGATATATATAAAGTGTAATATGAATGCTTTTCTTCAGAAAGAGCAGCAAGATTCAAGAGAAGCTCTAGAGGAAAGGTGTGAAAAATCCTTTTCAATCCGACTTCAGTCCTATATTCCTCTCGACAAGAGTTTCAACTGGACGTAAGTTTTATTACGTTTTGATATGATTTGAAATTATGATATTGTCAGAATCAGATATGATTGACATATGATGTTCATGAGATATTAGATATTGTAGAATCGAGAACAGATTGAAGAACAGATTGTTTATGGAATTATTATGAATTTTCAGATATTGAATTGAGATTATTCAGATTTATGAGATTATGAATGGTATTGAATACTGGTTATGATTTGTAATTGATATCTGTTGTTGTTTGAGTTGACTGGGATATCAATATTGTACCGTTATGCCGTCGATATTGAATTAGATTGAATATTGATCAAAACAGATCTAAGTTGAGTTGAATATTGATATTGTGCCTATTCGATATGTCATTTCAGATTGATATTGACAGCTTTGAAATTGAGACTTTGACTGAGTCAGAAACCAACGAAAGAAAGGTATAAATCAATGTTAACCGGGAGATTGACTTAAGTCAGATTGGACTTGAGTTTCCTTAAACCACATACTTGTATGTTATTGTTTTCATACTGTTGTATTATCTGAATGATTATGCTTAGTCTATTGATTTATAGAAAAGCAGAGAATAGTATATAGCTATTGAGTGAGAGTCGCTGACAGAGGTGCCAGATTATGACAGAGTGATCATTGGCCCATTGCACATTGTCAAAGTAGGCATTGGCGGATATGCCAAGACAATGGATATTTGATTTATATCGATGTTGCTTAGGAATGGATCGATTCCTATCGCGGAGATTTGGTATATTGGAATATCTAGGAACCGGGATCCCTAGATTAGCGATGAGTCGATTCTGAGATGATGAGTCAAAGAGTTTTATCTGTATTCACTAATGTGTCATAAATTATGATTTATGTTTTGTGATGCATGGTTTATGCTTTTGTATATGACTTTATGCATTGCATGTATACATTGTTTATACTGGGATTATATTCTCACCGGAGTATCCGGCTGCTGGCTTGTTTGTATGTGTGCATGACAACAGGTGGGACAGGATCAGGGTCAAGAAAAGGATGAGAGAGAGGACAAGTTAGCGTGGTAATCCAGATTCAGAATTCAACACTTGAAATATAGTAGTTGAACCCTAGTTTGACTTTGTCGAACGTTGTACTACCAACAAAAATGTCACACCCTTACTCTATACTTAGCATAATTACCATAATCAAAATAAGGTTTGAATGATATAACTATAGTATGAAGCAAATCAAACAAGAGGCATCACTTTGACCGTTTATAAAAATTTTGGCATGATGTCCCTATATTTTGTATACACCAAAAACTCAAGCAATACTATTTATACACACTTATAAACATATTCTCATATACAAACATACTTTGTATCATCATACATAACATGGAACTTGTTTCAAACCCTGACATAAAATTTACTACAATACATATGCGGAAGCTATACAATAAGATATCCCGGTTCTTGTCGAGGTAAGGCACGTCACAAGCATCCATTGGCAAACCGGCATCCTACGTCTCTCCACTACCTGATCCTGTAATACATGAGCTACGTGAGTTTATAAAACTCAATAAGTTGGCACTTGTACGTATCAATATGCGTAGAAGGAGTATACATATCAAGTCGTGATCAACAATGAATCTTTAAACCATGTCATATCATAACATATATTCATGTTCATTTTTGTACTTGAGCCTCATTTGTTGACCTGTACTACCGTGCTTGCTTTATTATATAGCTACTACTGTGTTGGACGTCAGGGAGCAACCTTTGGCAACCCCACGCACCATTAACATATATTGGCCAATAGTTTTGGTGGACTTAAAACCACCCATGATGTCAACAAGCTCTATATCATGTAAAATCAGTCCTTTTCTTTTCATGTTCATGTTCATGTTCATGTTCATGACATAGCACCCATCGTCAATATTCATGAGTTCCTTTCATATTTAATACATAACAATGGAATATGGTGCTATGTTTTCATCAATAAACATACTAACAATGTACATATATCAATAATCAATGAGAAGTATTTGAAATCATAATATTACTCATGTATTACTTCAAGATCATGCCAACTTACAGTCCAAGCGTAAGAACACTGGTTTGAAACGATGTATCTCGCTCCTATACTGTCAAATATATAAAAAATCCAATCACTATATCTATATGGTCTTCTACATGTATAACAACCATTAAAAAGATAAAAACTTACAACTCTAGGATGCTCTTGTGATGGAGAACTAAGTTCTAACTTCAATTCTATGAAAGGAATGAAGAAGGGAGCTTTTGGGAGGAAGGTTTCTTGATTTCTTTCGTGTTTTACTGTGAAAAAGGGAAAAAGAATGGTGGAAAGTGCTTAGAAAACTCAAACCTTATCTTTTTATACAGTGCTGGGCGCATATGCGCGACTTTACGGGCGCATATGCGCGGCCCGTGCTGCCCATCCGGCGCATATGCTCGAATTCCGGCGCATATGCGCGCCACATTCTGCCAAAAAACTCATTTTTAACTTCCGAATTAGAAAGTTGTAGCCCTATGTGTTTTCTTGCATCTCCAACTAGTTTCATGTCATTTGGAGGTCTGAGTAAAAAGTTCTGCTCAATCTACCAAAATGTGTCATTGTAGGTATGACGATACACACGACAAACTTCGGGGCGCTTTTGGTTTGTCTTCCGCAATGATCTGGACAAAACCCAAAACATGAAAGTTGTAGCATATATCTTAGCTTTCTAATGGTTGTGGCCTCACACAATTTGGATCAATATTCAAATCATTATGCTAAAACCCGTAAGAACTGCTGTATTTTCATCTCATTTCCTGCATTGCTATAACAACTTCATTACACTACTTCTACCTACACATCTTACTATCATTATTTATACACATATTGGTTCTCAATAAACCATGGACAATATAAAAATTATGTTCAATCTCAATATTGATACTTCAATCATCACGTGAAATCTAATGAACTGAAGAGCTACATGATAAACGACATAAACGTATCATTATCATTTGTACAAGTACAATTTTATGGGTTTGGCAGGGTATTACCGTTGATTTATTAAAGATTTCTCGAGCATTGCTAAACCTATTACGCAGTTGACTCAGAAGAATGCACCATTTGTATGGTCTGAAGACTGTGAGTCCAGTTTTCTAGAGTTGAAGAAAAGATTGACCAGTGCTCCGGTGTTGACTATCCCCTCAGGTACTGGTGATTTTGTTGTGTATTGTGATGCTTCTCACAAAGGATTAGGTTGTGTTCTGATGCAGCGAGGCCATGTCATTGCTTATGCCTCGAGACAGCTGAAGCCACATGAGACTGGCTATCCAATTCATGATCTTGAATTGGCTGCGATTGTATTTGCGTTGAAGATCTGGCGACACTACCTCTACGGTGAGAAGTTTGAGATTTATTCTGATCACAAGAGTTTAAAGTATCTGTTTTTGCAGTCAGAATTGAATATGAGACAGAGAAGATGGCTTGATTTGCTGAAAGACTTTGACTGTGAAATCAAATATTATCCGAGAAAGTCGAATGCAGCAGCTGATGCACTGAGTCGAAAGGTATGTTCTTTATCCTTATCGACAATAGGTGTTTTCAATTTGATAGAAGATTGCTGTTTGTCTGGATTGATATTTGAGACAGATCATAGACCATTGAGATTATGTGCTGTTCAAGTTGAACCAGAGCTGATTTTAAGAATTAAAGCAGCTCAGAAAGTTGATCAGAATGTGCAGAATTCTATATCGATGGTCAGAGCAGGGCATCAATCAGAATATCAGGTATGTGATAGTGTACTGTATGTGAATAATCGATTGGTTGTGCCAGATGTTTCAGAGTTGAGACAACAGATATTGGCAGAAGCGCATAGCAGTCGATTTAGCATTCATCCTGGTGGCAGGAAGATGTATAATGACTTGAAATAACAGTTCTGGTGGAAACAAATGAAAGCTGATATTGCAGAGTTTATATCCAGATGTCTGAATTGCCAAAGGGTAAAAGCTGAAAGAAAGAAACCCGGAGGATTGTTACAGAGTTTGTCTATTCCTGAATGGAAATGGGATCACATTTCCATGGATTTTGTGACGCCCGCGTTCCTCTAGAGGTTGTGATGCGATTTGGGTCGTGATTGACAGATTGACCAAATCTGCATGTTTTATTCCATACAAGATGACGTACAGACATGACCAGATGGCAAAAATTTATGTAAGAGAAGTGGTCAGATTGCACGGAGTGCCGAAGTCGATTGTTTCAGACCGTGATCCTAGGTTTACTTCGCACTTTTGGCAGAGTATGCAGCAGGCTCTAGGTACGAAGTTACATCTGAGTACCGCATATCATCCACAGACTGACGGACAGTCAGAGCGGACTATCCAGACACTGGAGGATATGCTAAGAGCTGTAGTGCTTGATTTTACCACTAGTTGGCAAGATGCATTGCCACTCTGTGAGCTTTCGTACAACAACAGCTATCAGACGAGTATTGAGATGGCACAGTTTGAAGCGTTGTACGGCAAGAAATGCAGATCCCCTCTTTATTGGGACGATATCTCGGAAGTTCCTGAGATTGGACCTGATATGATCATAGATATGACAGAGAAAGTGAAGCTGATTCAGAAGAGAATGAAGACAGCTCAAGAGAGACAGGCCAAATATGCCAATGTTCGACGAAGACCATTGGTATTTGAGGCAGGAGACATAGTCTTCTTGAAAATTTCACCTTTCAGAGGAGTTGTCAGATTTGGCAAGAAAGGGAAGTTGTCTCCACGATATATTGGGCTGTATGAGATTCTCGAGAAGATAGGGGATCGTGCCTATCGACTTGCCCTTCCTCCTTTTCTATCTGGAATACATGCTGTCTTTCATGTATCTTTATTGCGGAAGTATCTCCCTGATGATTCTCACATGATTCATCCAGATGAGGCCGAACTGGATGAGACACTGAGTTATGTTGAAAAGCTGATTCAGATTATTGATCGTAAAGAGAAACAGCTTAGAACGAAGACTATTCCACTTGCGAAAATTCAATGGAGTCGTCATGTTACTGAAGAAGCTACCTGGGAGACTGAATCCGACATGAGGCAGGAATTCCCAGAGTTTTTTCGATGATATGAGTTTTCCATTTCAGTTTTTGTTATTCCTGTTTATTGCATATGATTGATTGTCTGTGATTTCGAGGACGAAATCGATTCTTAGAGGGGTAGAATTGTAATGCCCGAGAACATATCACTGTACTTAATCATGAATTAACTTCTAGAGTTGTAATTAATGAAGATTTCAGGGGCTAAAGTGCAATTAGTGGGATTGGAATGAATTTGAAAAGAAAATGCATGAACATGAGTGAAGGACATAACTTTGGGCGCATATGCGCCGAGGACAGGCGCGCATATGCGCGAAGAGCTAATGTGCGGGACAGAACTTCTCGCGCATATGCGCGAGACTTGGCGCGCATATGCGCGAGGAGGTCAGAAGCCAAAGGTCAGAACAGAACTTCTGGCGCAGACGGTGCGCTCATATGCGCCAGCAGACAAAATTGCCAAAGGCGAGAACAGAGATTCTTGCACATATGCGTTGAGAGAGCGCGCGCATATGCGCGAGGGGCGGTGAAGCAAAGCGTCCGAATAGAACTTCCGGCGAATATGCGCGGGCCTTGGGCGAGCATATGCGCGCGACATGCAGAACGAAAAGTCAGCACTTGTCATGCCATGCTTACTTGATATATATAAAGTGTAATATGAATGCTTTCCTTCAGAAAGAGCAGCAAGATTCGAGAGAAGCTCCAGAAGAAAGTTGTGAAAAATCCTTTTCAATCCGACTTCAGTCCTATATTCCTCTCGACAAGAGTTTGAACTTGACGTAAGTTTTAATACGTTTTGATATGATTTGAAATTATGATATTGTCAGAATCAGATATGATTGACATATGATGTTCATGAGATATTAGACATTGTAGAATCGAGAACAAATTGAAGAACAGATTGTTTATGGAATTATTATGAATTTTCAGAAATTGAATTGAGATTATTCAGATTTATGAGATTATGAATGGTATTGAATACTGGTTATGATTTGTAATTGATATCTGTTGTTGTTTGAGTTGACGGGGATATCAATATTGTACCGTTATGCCATCGATATTGAATTAGATTGAATATTGATCAAGACAGATCTGAGTTGAGTTGAATATTGATATTGTGTCTATTCGATATGTCATTTCATATTGATATTGACAGCTTTGAAATCGAGACTTTGACTGAGTCAGAAACCAACGAAAGAAAGGTATAAATCAATGTTAACCGGGAGATTGACTTAAGTCAGATTGGACTTGAGTTTCCCTAAACCACATACTTGTTTGTTATTGTTTTCATACTGTTGTATTATTTGAATGAATATGCTTAGTCTATTGATTTATAGAAAAGCAGAGAATAGCAGAAAGCTATTGAGTGAGAGTCGCTGACAGAGGTGCAAGATTATGACAGAGTGATCATTGGCCCATTGCACATTGTCAGAGTAGGCATTGGCGGATATGCCAAGTCTATGGCGGATATGCCAAGACAATGGATATTTGATTTATATCGATGTTGCTTAGGAATGGATCGATTCCTATCGCGGAGATTCGGTATATTGGAATATCTAGGAACCAGGATCCCTAGATTAGCGATGAGTCGAGTCTGAGATGACGAGTCATAGAGTTTTATCTGTATTCACTAATGTGTCATAAATTATGATTTATGTTTTGTGATGCATGGTTTATGCTTTTGTATATGACTTTATGCATTGCATGTATACATTGTTTATACTGGGATTATATTCTCACAGGAGTATCCGGCTGTTGTCTTGTTTGCATGTGTGCATGACAACAGGTGGGACATGATCAAGGTCAAAAAAAGGATGAGAGAGAGGACAAGTTAGCGTTGTGATTCGGATTCAGAAGTAGATAGGTTTCAACACTTGAAATATAGTAGTTGAACCCTAGTTTGACTTTGTCGAATGTTGTACAAGATTTGTACTTTTATACTGATATGTATAATAAAAGGATTCCATTACGTTCCGCATGTTAAAAAAAAAATTTAGACCCTGTTTATCTTAATTGATTGAATTATTCCCCAAGAATGATTAAGATATGAATTAGCATACGGGTCCCCACATTGTCCATGTTGGCTTTCCTCTTGTTTTAAGTTGTCCATTCCTCTCTGGGCTTTTCAATACGATGTGGTGCCGCATCAGTTATGGCAATAGTTGTATTAGCTTTTAATATCTTCATGGATCCGTCAGTAATAACGTACCAAATGTCATCGTCTTGTGCAGCTAGATGAGTTTGCATTCTGATTTTCCAATCATCAAAATCTTCTATGGAAAACATAGAAATTTTGTTGAATGAAGACATGATAATAAGTTTAGTGGATAAGAATATTCAAGAACAAGATTCAAAAGCTCTGATACCACTTGATAGGATCAGTTAATTGCTGAAAGAGTGTTTATAAAGGGGGTTGAATAAACACTTAACGATTTTCACAACCTTTTCAATTATTGAGTCAGTTTAGTGACAAACTGAAGCTCGGAATCTTGTCAGTCAACATCAATTAGTTAACAATAAACTGCGGAATAAACTGACTGATAGATAGAATAAAAACTGAAGTAATAACACACAAGATTTTATGGATGTTCGGAGAATTCAAACACTCCTATGTCACCCCTTCTATCACGAAGATAGGATATTCACTAAAAGACTTTGATCGATACAAACAGTTGTACAGACCCACTTCAGTTGGACTTAACAATGCCAAACTTAAACTCTTAGTTACAACACAATTTACAGTACATGACTGGATTTGAAATGACTAATTAGCACTACTGATTACAGTAATATCAGCTTGTGCTTGCAAGCTCAAAGTATAGCCTTAAATGCTATTGATGAATACAATAAGCGTGAGCTTTGAAATATTTCAGCAGAGCAATAGCTCAGTTAAGAGTTTTTCAAGAGTCGAGTTGAGAGTAGTTCAGTTCAAAGTTATTGGAGAGGCTTCTCAACTACTCTTCTTATGCTATTTATAGGCTTTGCCTCCAACGGTAATATTGAATGCGATTTGAACTTTTCTATCCGCTGTTTGCCACGTCAACATTCTTCTTACAGTCGTACACTACTGTTTTCTGAAATACGGCGATCCCACTATTAGTTGCAGTCTTTCTTCGGTACTATCTGTCGGTTGAATGTTCTTTTCTTTAACTGATTACGTGTACAGTTGAAAGATCAGCTGATGAGCAATAGATGATAAGCTCACAACTCTTTGTAGCAGCTGATCAGTTGGTTGTCTGCGAAGTCCAGTTCAGCTGGTTCGGTTGCCTTTGATATTTAGCGCATAAGTTTTCAGTTAAGGCAACTGTCAGTTTACATATTTTAGATCAGTTACTATCAGTCTTCTTGATCTGTTGGTTCAGTCGTTTAAGCAATCAATTTGTCAAACAACCAAAATTTAGCTTCCAACATATATATATACCCACACATATGTACATGTAAAGACATACATGTAAAATTAAATATTCATTATTTAATTTTTTAATTAATTGTTAATCAATGAAATAATCAATTTAAAACCCTTTTACAATACTCTATGAAAATCATGTACATATAACAGTCACCACTACTAATATTATTATTTAATTAATATATTTTAAATTTACTAAATAAATAATTGTGAAAAAATTATAACCTCGATCGATGATCAGACAGCGACGATGTAACGAGAGTTCAAAACTTGTTCATATAATGAAAATTGAAAATTTCAAAAATCAAAATTTCCGCTGATCCATTTTTGGCAACAGTCAGTAATGTGAAATCTTTTACATAAACAGACAATATCTCTATCCTCACTTAATTAGCAGTTAAGCTAACTTGTACAATTTCCAAAACATGAAATCATTTTATAAACTCCTTTACAAGCAAAGTGTTTGATCTCCATCAAACTACAGTTGTCAAATTCAATTCTTTGTACTTGACTATCTCAACGGGAACACATAATCTGATACTTGTGTGACCCTCGATAGTTAAGAGATACAGCTAGTTGTGGATTCACAACTTCATGTGATTCAGAATAACATTTTTTCTTATTCGATCTATCCCTAATTATTAACATTCTTTTAATTAACACCTTGATCAAGAATGTCATAACGTAAGTCTGATTGGTGATAAACGTAAAAATTATACATTAAATAAATGTTTTATAATATAAATTTATAGTTTTTGTTTTATTAAATGTTTAAATATTATATGTTTTATAATAAATTGTATAAAAAATAAGTTGTTGTGTAATTATAAGTTTTTACTATTTTTACAGGTTCGATAAAAGAAGAATAAACTTGACGTTGCAAATGAGATTAAGATGATTTTTGGACCTGTAGAAAGTTGATGATAATATCTACAATATTGACAACAAGCATGAGATAAAAATCTTCTCACAATTGGGATCAAATTAAGCAACAAATAAAGTTATCGAAGGAGTGGCAGTTTTACCATTCTCTAGTATTTTGACCATATCTCTCAAACTACTTGGTCAAATGGTTAAAATAAAATATCACAATTTAAACAACTTAATTATCCACATGTTTTATTTTATGTGGAGAAGCAAAATTGGATGGGAAGATTTTCAAAAGTGATGTGTATTAAAATATAATTTATTGGAACACCAATGAAGACTTATGTGTAAACAATAATATTTTATTTGTGGTTGTCTCCCCAAATTTGGCTATAAATAGGGGTGCATTGTAATGAATTGAGATATCCATCATTCTATGAACAAATCTTTTAGTTCATAATATTTCTCTCTTTATTTTTCCTTTATTTCATAATTTAAAAATAATTAGCATGTTAATTTCATATTCAAAGTTTTATACTTTGAATAATGAGTAGCTAACTTCCCAAGGTTGAGATGAAAAGGTGAAGCTCTTGTATGATAATAAGGTTATTAAAAGGTAATAATCTATATTTTATATTATTTAATCATTATTTATTGTTTATGTTATATTTATTTCTTTAAGCATTTTTATACCCTACTTATAAGTGGGAGTTTTGATTTATTGTTGCTATATGTTACACTAAATTCTTGGTACCATTTAAATGTTTGTTTGGTTTTACCAACCATTTAAAGTGGATGCCTTGATTTATTATATATCAATATATCATATTATTAATTTCTTGGTACCATTTAAATGTTAGTTTGGTTTTACCAACCATTTAAAATGGGAACCTTGATTTAGTGTTTACAAATATATATAGCACAATAAATACTTGACAACATTTATAAGTTTTGATATATATTTTATACTTATAAGAAAATAGTATATAACATAATATAAATATGATTATTTAATATATTGGAACCATTTTATTAAGTGGATTTCAATAATGTTCATTAATGTTAACTTTATTAAAATATCAAAAGCGGATCCTCTAATATCAACTACTTAAATTAAAATTTGAACAATTAAAAATTACCAATTAAAGATTCAAACAATTAAAAGAAAAACAAAAACAAAAACAAAAACAAAAAACATTGTAGTGGACTTGTAATTACCGTAGTTTCCCTGTGGATACGATATCGGACTCACCGAATTATACTACTTGCGGACAACCTGCTATTGGGAGAGCAACAATCAAAGTCACAAAAATTTTTGGCGCCGTTGCCGGGGAAGTATAATTTAATTTCAAGTCTATTTAATTTTCTTTCTTTGAATTTTTTTATTGTTTTTGTGTGTTTTTCTTCTTTTTCTTTTGCATTTGCATGAGCATTATTTGGTCACGTACACTTAGTGGTCGACTCATTCGAAATAACCCTTTATTTGTACAAAACATGGCGGAAGAACCCATCCAGGAAAAAGAAGATGAAATTCAATCTTAACTTGATCACGATAGGCGAAGAACACTTAGAGATCACATGAATCCTACACGTACTAGTGCACCTTCATGTCTAGTTTTTCCCTCTGATGCATCTCATTTCAATTTTAAGCCTGGTATTATCCAACTTTTACTTAACTTTCATGGCTTAGATTCTGAAAATCCATACATGCATTTACGAGAATTTGAAGAAGTGTGCAACACATATAATGATCTAAATTGTAGCATTTACACCATTCGACTTAAGCTTTTTCCTTTTTCTTTAAAAGATAAAGCTAAAACTTGGCTACAAAATCTTAGATCGGGATCCATTCGAACTTGGGATGAATTGCAACAACAATTTTTGAAATTTTTTTTTCCATATCATAGGACAAATTCTTTCAAAAGGCAAATCATCGCTTTCACTCAAAAACAAGGAGAAACTTTTTATCAGTGTTGGGATAGATATAAAGAATTACTTAATCTTTGTCTACATCATGGTTTTGAAATTTGGAGAGTTGTTTCTCAATTTTATGAAGGCTTAACACCTAAAGATAGGCAAATGGTTGAATTTATGTGTAATGGAACATTTGAAGATAAAGATCCAAACGAGGCAATTGAGTATCTCGATTCATTTGCTGAAAATGCTCAAAATTGGGACACTATAGGTACAATCGAACCATCAAAAAAGATTCAATCTCTCACATCTGGTGGAGGTATGTATACCCTCAAAGATGAACATGATCTGCAAGCTAGATTTACCTCTTTGGCAAGAAAAATTGAAGCACTTGAATTGAAAAAGAATGGTTAATTAAAATCTGTTCAAGAAATTGCGTGTCACATTTGTGATACAAGTGATCATTCTACAAAAGATTGTCCCACTTTGCCCTATTTTAAAGAATGTCTCCATGAACAAGCCAATGTTTTGAACAATTTCAAAAGGCCAAATTTTGAACCATTTTCTCAAAATTACAATCCAGGTTGGCGAAATCATCCAAATTTTAGTTGGAAGAATGATAATGCTGCACAATTTTCACAACCACATTTCCAAAATCAACAAATTTTCAAAATTATGCATTTTATGTTCCTCCACCTAAAAGGAACTTGGAAGATATATTGAATTCTTTCATTGCAAAGCAAGAGTCTATCAATACTCAAGCTGCTCAAACCATGACAGATTTGAAAGATACTCTTGCTAAATTTGTATCTGCACTTAATGTTCATGAAAAAGGTAAGTTTCCTTCACAACCACAGCCTAAGCCCAAGGATCATCATTCACAAACCGGAACTTCTGGAACTCAACCGATGGATAAGGTAAAATCTGTTATTACCCTTCGCAGTGATAAGGTAGTGGAAAAATCTATTCTTGAAACTTGTGAAAATGATGATAAATCAACTCCAAAGGGTAAGGAAGTGGAACCCATAACTTGGGAAGAAGAGGATCAAGAGATAGTGCCACCACCATTCCCTCATGCATTGAAAAATACAAAAAAATTAAATTTGAATTCTGATATATATGATATTTTTAAACAAGTAAAAGTTAATATTCCTTTATTAGATGCAATAAGCAGGTACCATCATATGCCAAATTTTTGAAATACTTGTGCACCGTGAAAAGAAAATTGAATGTGAAAAAGAAAGAATTTTTAGCCGAACAAGTAAGTGCAATTATTCAAAATAATAATAATTTGAAATACAAAGACCCTGGTTGTCCTGTTGTGGGTACCCGGACGCTAATCCATGTCTTAATCATTATTAAGACCAAATAACCATTAAGAAAAGTGGGACTAAAAATTTCCTTTTTAAATTATGACTGCGGAAACGTAATGTAATCTAGTTAATATACATATCAGTATAAAAGTACAACATATGTACTACAGATATCTATCTCAACTAGGTTCAGCATCTAAACATCAAGGGCTGAATCCTACTCTGCTTTTGGGCCCGGATCTCCATGCTAACTATACTCTCTCATCCTCTTCCTGATCCTGATCTTGTCACACCTGTTGTCAAGCACACATACAAACAAGACAACAGCCGGATAACTCCGGTGAGAATTACATTCCCAGTATAAATCATGTATACATGCATTTCATATAAACTGTTATAAAACCATGAAATAAACATTCATAACATGTATCAAAATCAGAAACATGAATCAAATGCAAACTCTGAATCACTCTCTGTGACTCATAGACTCTGACTCGACTCTTCCTAATTTGGGGATCCCGATCGGAATAAGAACATACACCCACCTAAACTCCCGATCGGGGTGGTGGTATGTTCTTATTCATGGACTTTGGCCCTTTTCATATCGAACATCAGTAATAGAAGAAACTCCAATTCTATCCACTTCGATATGACCAAACATCCGGTGTCTTGACCTATCCGTCACAGACTAGGCACATCCGCCCAACTAGGCATATCTGCCCTGGCACTTCCGCCAATCATTGCTCTGTGACCATGTGCAATGGCCCAGTGACAATTCCATCACTATCAGGCACCCCTGTCACGAGATCAATCGTCTACGACTAGGCGCATCCGCCTATGACTCAATGCATGAATCAATAAAACAAATATATCAATCTCATTTAATTACAATTATCAATGCAATAAAAAGAAGTATGTGATTTTGGGAAACTCAAGTCGAATCTAACTCGAGTTGTGCAATCCCGCATCAACATCAATTTATACCTTTGTCTTCTCGGTCTGACGAAGTCGAAGTCTCTAATTCAAATTTGTCCATACTCAATCTGGCAATGACAATATCGAATAGGCACAATATCAATAGTCAACTCAACTCAGATCTGTTCTGATTAATACTTAATCTAATTCAATATCGACAGTATAACGGTATAGTCTTGATATCCCCGTCAACTCATACAACAATAGATATCAACAACAAGCTATAATCAATAGCCAAACTAATCCATAATGTCATAAATCTGAATAATCTCAATTCAATATCTGAAAAACCATAATAAATTCATAACCAGTCTGTTCTTCAATCTGTTCTCGATTATACGATGTCTAACATGTCAAGAACCTCATATATGAATCATATCCGATTCGGACAATACCAAAATTTCAGATCATATCAGAAATCAATAAAACTTACGTCCATGTGTAGCCGTTGTCGAGAGGAGCACAGTACTATATCCGGATCGCAAATCAGACGGGCGGATCTTGAACAAGCAAATTTCTAAGAAATAAAAGGCGTAAGGATATTTCCTCACTTCCTGCCGCTTGAAAAATCTGAGGAACTGAAGGTTTGTCTATATATATATATATATATACACACACACACATACACGTTGCATCAATGAACCAAATGTCAATTTTTCCTTTTGCATGACTCGCGCATATGCGCGCCCAAGCCCCGCGCATATTCGCGAGACCTACTGTCTCGGCAGATAACCTTCTCGGCAGCTCGCGCATATGCGCGCCCTTCATCCGCGCATATGCGCGAGGCTCTCGGGTCATGATACTCATATCTCCGCACAACTCGCGCATATGCGCGCACACTCCTCGCGCATATGCGCGAGGTCTTCTTCCACTGTCGCGCATATGCACGGCTCCTTGTCGCGCATATGCGCGAGGTGTTCTGTCCTCGCACGTATTTCATGTTTTCTTCCGTCTTTCCCGGTCTAATCCTTTCCGTCTATAAATACATCAATTATCACCAAATCATTTTAGATTACGGTAATCAAAATCTTGGGCCTTACACCTACTATTTCATGTATTATTGGAGAACGAAAGATTAAAAAAGCCTTGCTTGATCTTGGAGCTAGTGTGAATATACTTCTATATTCAGTTTATCAAAAACTCAATTTAGGTGAGTTAAAACCTATTTCGGTAACACTTTTACTTGCCGATAGATCTGTTAAAGTGCCAAGAGGTATGGTAGAAGACGTGTTGGTCCAAGTTGATAACTTTGTATATCCTGTCGATTTCATAGTTTTAGATACATAACATATCGAAGCTTGTAATGCAATTCCTGTAATTTTGGGTCGTTCATTTTTAGCAACTTCTAATGCTCTTATAAATTGCAGGAATGGAATAATGAAGTTGTCATTTGGTAACATGACCTTGGAGCTTAATGTTTTTAATATTTGTAAGCAACCACATGACATAAGAGATGAAAGTGAAGATGAAAATCTTATTGAAATTCTTGTGGAAGAAAACATTCAAGAAGGGAGTACTCGTGACCAATTAGATATTTGTTCAATTGATACTATTAAAAAAAATATTGAAATTTATCTTGATGATTTTATAAGGTATGACTCGTTACCAGGATAAGAGAAAGAATTTGAGACAAAATATGAGAACAAAGATGAACCACCTATTTTGGAGTTAAAACCTTTGTCAGAAGAATTGAAGTATGCATTTTTTGGAGAAAATGAAACATATCTGGTGGTAATTTCTTCCAAACTAGCAAGTGATCAAGAAGGTAAATTAGTTGATATGATTAAAAGACATAAAAATGCAATTGGTTGGACATTAAAAAGAAAGTAAAAACATGGCTGGATCCTCTGCACAAACATTGAAAAATATTTGTATATTTTGTGGGTCGAGTCCTGGAAAAAATGAAGTGTTTGTAGAAGCAGCAAATAATCTTGGAAAGATATTGGAAAAAAAAAAAATTCACTTGGTATATGGAGGAGGTAATATTGGGTTAATGGGATCTGTTTCAACATCTGCACATCTTGGAGGAAGTCAGGTTTTTGGTATTATTCCTACAGCTTTAGCTGAAGGAAATATTACAGGTGTTACGATTCGGGAGGAATTAAAAGTTTCTTTAATGTTTGAAAGAATCACCGAAATGATTGAAAATTCTGATGCTTTTATATCATTACCAGGTGGTTTTGGTACATTAGAAGAAATTTTTCACATTGTTTATTGGGCACAACTTAATATCCATAATAAACCTGTGGGCATGTTGAATATCAATAATTATTATGACAGTTTGTTGACATTTCTTGATAAAGCTGTGGAACAGAATTTTATTTCGGAAAATTCACGAAGGATGCTCATCTCTGCTTCGACTGCCGACCAATTAATTGATGCTTTGGAAGCTTTTGTTCATAAACCTGATCCGATGATAGCAAAGATCAATTGGTCGCAATCAAGCAGTAAGAAAAGAAAGTTGGATAATTGATTCAAAAGTCGTGGATTGGTTTGCGTTTGTTTCAGTTTGTTATCTTCAATAAAATTCAAGATGATATCTCTTTCATTATGTACTCTTTATTAATAGTTATTTTGACATTAGGGACAATGTCATATTCTGTTTGGGGGGAGAACAAATTTATAAAAAAAATAATAATAATAAAAAAATTTCAAAATTTTTTTAAAAAAAATATATATTTTAAAAAAATATATATTATTTTAAAATAAAACCATGTTTATTGTTTGTATCTTAGTAATTTTTGTAAAAATATCATACATTATATGTTTGAAAGGTTTAAATTAGAACATGTACTAATCTATCTAAGGATGTTTTAATTTTTATTTGAAAAAAAAAGTCAATTTTTATATTTTGATCATTATAAAAATATGATTTATGAAATATTTTTGAGTGATTAACCATTGTGATAAGATCAGTTATTAAAGTATATGGCCCAAGATATATCTTATAAGAGTGCCTAAAATTTTAAACTCACATATATTTTGTGAGTGAGTCCAGAGGATTGAGAAAATAACTTTCGAGCTTTTATTGATCATAAGAGAGACTATCTATTATTTAGATCTTGAGTTCTTATTTTGAAAAAAAATTGATATTTCCTGGAAAAAAAAAAAGAGAAATGTTAACGATCTTTTTTATTTCAAAGTTATATGCTACAACCCGTTTATCTCTCTTAAAAAAAAAGAGGAAGAAAGAAAGAAGAAAAAAAATAGAAAGAGAGAAATATATTGTAAAAATTAAATAAATATGTGGTCAATGAGCATAAACATTGTCTGATTTTATGATGTTACGAAATAAAAGAAAAAATCTCCAAAGAACACTAGGAAAAAAATATATAAAATAAGAATAACTAGATTTTGAATCAATGGATTTCCTATCTTTTGATTAATCTGGCTCGTTTGTCTGTCTGCATTCTGTAAACCATTTTCCTGAGCATTTATCTGTATTCCAACTCCATGAGAGAAATCTTTCCCCTGAATTGAAACATTTATTAACCTGTGAGGATATGGAGTTGAGACTCTTATTAGGAATTTCTGAATGCCATATACATTTAATTACCTGAAAATAAGCTTTGAATTGATCAGCTCAGATTATTTCATAAATTATAATTATAATGATCTTTATATAACTTTGACAGTTTTCAAATTTAATTTAAACACTTGGATAATTCCGATTACATCTCTATTTAAATTAATCAATATGTTTTGTATTGCTATCAACACTTAAATTGCTAGGGACTAGCAATAAGCTGGTTGAGGGGTGTAATAAACATAAAAATTATACATTAAATAAATGTTTTATAATATAAATTTATAATTTTTGTTTTATTAAATGTTTAAATATTATATGTTTTATAATAAATTGTATAAAACATAAGTTGTTGTGTAATTATAAGTTTTTACTATTTTTACAGGTTCGATAAAACAAGAATAAACTTGGCGTTGCAAATGGGATTAAGATGATTCTTGGACCTGTAGAAAGTTGATGATAATATCTACAATATTGGTGACAAGCATGAGATAAAAATATTCTTACAATTGGGATCAAATTAAGCAACAAATAAAGTTATCACATGAGTGACAGTTTTACCATGCTCTAGTATTTTGACCATATCTCTCAAACTACTTGGTCAAATGGTTAAATAACATACCACAATTCAAATAACTCAATTATCCACATGTTTTATTTTATGTGGAGAAGCAAAACTTGATGGGAAGATTTTCAAAAGTGATATGTATTAAAATATAATTTCTTGGAACACCAATGAAGATTTATGTGTAAAAAATAATATTTTATTTGTGGTTGTCTCCCCAAATTTGGCTATAAATAGGGGTGCATTGTAATGAATTGAGATATCCCTCATTCTATGAACAAATCTTTTAGTTCATAATATTTCTCTCTTTATTTTTTAATTTATTTCATCATTTAAAAATAATTATAATGTTAATTTCATATTCAAAGTTTTATACTTTGAATAATGAGTAGCTAACTTCCCAAGGTTGAGATGAAAAGGTGAAGCTCTTGGTATGATAATAAGGTTATTAAAAAGTTATAATCTATGTTTTATATTATTTAATCATTATTTATTGTTTATGTTATATTTATTTCTTTAAGCATTTTTATACCCTACTTATAAGTGTGAGTTTTGATTTATTGTTGCTATATGTTACACTAAATTCTTGGTACCATTTAAATGTTTGTTTGGTTTTACCAACCATTTAAAGTGGATGCCTTGATTTATTATATATTAATATATCATATTATTAATTTCTTTGTACTATTTAAATGTTAGTTTGGTTTTACCAACCATTTAAAGTGGGAACCTTGATTTAGTGTTTACAAATATATATAGCGCAATAAATATTTGACAACATTTATAAGTTTTGATATATATTTATACTTATAAGAAAATAGTATATAACATAATATAAATATGATTATTTAATATATTGGAACCATTTTATTAAGTGGATTTCAATAATGTTCATTAATGTTAACTTTATTAAAATAAGTGGATTCTCTAATCTCAACTACTTAAATTAAAATTTGAACAATTAAAAATTATCAATTAAAGATTCAAACAATTAAAGAAAAACAAAAACAAAAACAAAAAGACATTGTAGTGGACTTGTAATTACCGTAGCTTCCCTGTGGATACGATATCGGACTCACCGAATTATACTACTTGCGGACAACCTGCTATTGGGAGTACAACAATCAAAGTCACAACAATTGGACCCATGGGATCATGGTAAGAGCTTCTAATTGTATCACGTCATGATTCCATAGGTATCACTAATAGTTACTGCAAGAACCTTAAGTTATAGTTAGCATATAGTACGATCCCTTCAACTCATATATTCCAATTGAATCTGCAACCATCGGTATATCGAGAGTATCAAAAGAATTCGATAACGATGTAATATATTTTTGAGTAACTGTAGTGACATTGTATGAGCAACTAGGAAACACCTTTCACTAAAACACATGTCTTGCTCTGGTTAGAGACTCCTTGTATTATTAACTCATCAGATCACATATGATATCTTCATTCGTAGGCGAGTAGTAAATTCCCTACTACAATGCATTTTCTCCTACGTATTTCAAAACTACAACCAACCTCGTCACATGATGATCTCAATGTAATCGGTAAACGGATCAAAGTGCATGAACTACGTAGAGCCTCTACGTTGTCCTGGGTCAAATGACTAATAGTGTACAACCATAACTGCAGGCTATTACACTCGATAAGTGATAACCATTTGGACAGTCTGATGGAAGGTTGTTTAGTTCAACATCAAATTATCACTCATTTGTATGAATGGACATCTTCATTCCTTTACAAATGAAACATGGCGTTTACATCACAGATACAAGTCTCGAGCTCAAGCGATCATTATCCTTATTTTAGACGGCTGATTCGACTAAGAACTTATTTAGAATATACAATACGCTTCCTAATTGTTTTATGATCTTACGTTTAGAGGCATATCTCAAGGTAGCTATAGTATATTAAAAGACTTTATATATGCAGCTTGCATGAGTATACAGATAAAAAAATATCATAATTGGATAAAACCGTAAAATATTATAAAAATAGATATTATTTTTACATAAGAGTCAATAAAGTTCAACTCACAAGTTGGTTCGTCAGACACATGTTCCAACACACTTGTCATTAAAAACGACATTTATACCTCTCTGCCATGCAAAGACATATTCCACAAGTCGAAATCCATGTTGCTCGTATTTGCTAACATGGATAACGTGAAACATAAAAGATTCATAGTCATAACCATTTTTATATTAATTGTATTCAATTTCAAGTATTAACCACTCAATTCCCTTTATTTCAACATGCTAGCACCACATATCATTCTGAAATCAATGAGCATAGTAACTTCCAAAAGCATGGTAAATAACATGAAGTACAGGAAATAATAACCATGCAAGGAAATTCAAACAAATAAAGTAAAAAAATAATAACTGATCATCAATAAAGCTTCTTTTATCTCAAACAAATTAAGGCTGAAAGGGACAGTTGCATAAAAACGTACAGGAAATAAGCTCAAAGTGTGTGTAGAAGTTAGTATTGTGCTCTGGTGTTGTTAACAAAAGCGCACAACATGCAGTGAAAATTAATTATTGACACACAATTATAACAAGAATAAATAAACATCGGATTTAAATTATGCACAAGTACGAATACTTGTGCGATGCCTCATGGCAAAAAGTTCACTAGAAAAATATGTAAATTGTTTACACAAAATAATACTAGTGAAAAATATCAAAACTAAATTCCTTCAACTTGCAAGAAATTAAAAGGCATCAAAAACTCAAAGCAAATACTAGATGCATAAATCAAAAACTTATTGCTTAAAACCAAATGAAATCACTCTTCGATCAACACTATGCGTCAGTGTTGTTCTTTAGTGTCAGCAACACCAATCAACAACACAGAAGGTCTGTGAATCAATCACACAAAGTTTTCACACTAAAATCTCCAAAACTGAACTTATGCGAGTTCAGCAAATCCTTCAGCAGCTGCGTAGTAATTTTTCTTAAAAAAACTCCATCGTTGCTGCTCTCTAAGTATTCCCACTATATAGATCTTTTTTCTTTTTTTCTTAATAACTTTTCATAGATACTCAAATTCTACAAATAAAGAAAACTAAGAGTTTATTAGGAATCAAAATCTATTTTAAACTAAGATTTTATATCTTAGAGATAAGTTCCTAAATTAAATTATGTGAAATATATCCCAAGAATACAATTATCTAGGAATAAATCTTATCATCTAATCAATTTAAATTAGTCTAGAAATGCAAAATTCTAATATATCTATTTAGATAGAATATGGATTAAATAGGAACAAAATATTCATTTCAATCTCCCTCTTTTTGCATTTCTGGACAAAACTTCCAAAATGATGATATTGGCAGTAAAGCTCGTAATCAAATAAGCTTCTCCTAAGTTTGAAGTTCATATAAGCTCCTCTTGAGTTTAAAGTGCATCTCCTCCTGAATTAGACATGTTAGTTCATTTGGTGTTGTGGACAATGTTTTCAACACCAACTCAAAACACTGAACACCAAGAGAAGTCAAATGAAGGCACATGAAATAAGAGTTCATTAATTGACATCTGAACGACAAAACATAAGCGGCAAAACATAACATCGAAGAAATAGAAAACAATCAACAGAAATAAAACAAGAGACAAGAGAACAGAAAACATAGGGACTCAATCTGCATCGGTATAAGTGTCAGCTCCTCCTTCTTCAGCTCTTCTAGAGGAGGTACCAACATCATCTTGTTTTGGCTATTTTGGCTCCGCATCTCCCCCTTTTTAAACAGAATGCACACCGACTTCCGGCAGTAGTCGATAATCAGCGATTTGGTTTTCGTAGTATGCAATTACGTCCTTGGCCCGCTGAATTTATTATAGCCCAAAGTCAATTAATGCTTGGAGTTCGGAGGTAGATAGCATGACAAATCCTACAGGAGTGGAGGTGAATGCGATGTTTCCAGCACCAGTGGCAACACCAGTCTTCGACCAAGGTAGGTCCAGTTTCTGGTTTCCTTTAAAATAGAATGGGGCAATTTTCAGTGTCTCCCTGATGCTTATCAGTTGTTCATCGCCCTCCTTGGTAAAGCCCTAAGACTCGAGGAGGCCATATATCAGAGAAAAGAATGGGAGCTGGGTAGACTTAAGCCCTCCTTCAGCAAATTGAAGGACTGTCTGAAACACCAGTTTGCCAAAGTCAAAGGGACGACCTGTACCAATATCAAACAAAACAAAGGCCTGCGGCCTGGTGACCACCGTGGTGTTGGAGGAAGGGGTCCAGTTTCAGATTGCCTTCTTGTGCAGAACAAAATAGAAGGACGTCAAATTTGCAGCAGCTAAGCGATGTGGGCGGACAGGGAACTTTGTGATGACACCCCTAGTCAGCACGGTGGTGACTTCATCAATGTCAATAGGGGGAGTGTCCTGAGTAACACTCGGTGTGCTGTAGAGTTCGTTGATAGCAACATGGGAGTGAGAGAACCCTGATTTTTCGAAGCAAAGCACCTCAAAAAGCTCAGAAAATAACTCAAAAAAAAGCCGAGGCAATACAAAATCTTGAGAATTGAGGGTACGTCACTCGGAAGAGGAAACCCTCAGCTCACAAGCTAAACCCTCAGCTCAAGGAAGCTCCAAGATTCTTGGAAAAGAAACCCTCGGCTCACAAGCTAAACCCTCAGCTCAAGGAAGCTCATTGATTGTCAGGAAGGAAACCCCCAGCTCAAGGACTTGATCTTTCAGCTCAAAGAAGCTCAACCAAGCTTGTCCTAACAAGACCAAAAAGGGAGCTAAAAGATGAGCTAAGGGCTTGGACAAGTTAAATGTGCAAGAGATGACCATTGAGTTAACAAAGGAAAGGAGCTAAAAGACTAAGACATATTAAATATGCAAGAAGTGACTCATGAACTAACCAAGATGACTCTTGAATTGGATAGAATTTTGACCAAAATAAATGTCATTCTTGGGCTCCAAGAATGCGGCCATGAGGATGAATGAAAAGCAAAATTTTCCTATAAATACCACCTCAATGTGTTGAAGAAACCACACCCAAAAAACTATAAAGAAATCGGCCATCTCCTCTTCCAAGTCCAACCTCTCGGCCGAAAGCAAGAAAGAAGACGGGAAAGCTTGTGCTGTTAGTTTAGTGCTGGAAATTATTGTCAACATTGTGGGAAGGCTCTGTCCAAATTTCGCTCAGCATCTGGTACGAATTCGGCAAGTTTATACGTCCAAGTTTGAGCAACTCGAAGTATACCTTCACATTTCGGTAAGTGGGCTTTTGATTAAGTATTTGTTTGTGTTTTAAACCTTGAATAAAATACTATGACATGCTTATACGTATGTTCATATTTTTGAAAATTGCGATCTGTTCTGTTTAAAATTTCGATCGATTATGTGTTCCTTCTATGCTTCGAATTCCTTTGATTTCGCTGTGTCCGTATGAAACTTCTGAAATCTGAAAATCTGAAAAGTTCTGTCTGTTACCTCTGAAATCTTTGTTACACTGTTACGATTCAATTTGAAATGTAACGAGAATTGTGATTCTGTCTGGCCCCCAATCGTGGGTAAAAAACCATTTCTGTTTGGCCCACAATGGTGGGTATAAAACCATTTCTGTCTGGCCCTCACCGGTGGGTATAAAACCGAGTTCTGGCCTCACCCCTTAGAGGATTAACATATTGGGGACAATTTGATCATGGAAATGAGATGAGTAACAGTGTTGTGTCTGTGATGTCTGAAATTATCTGATTTGCTTGTAAACTATTTCGAATCATCTGAAAAGGTGTCTTTTGTTCGAATCACTTCTGCTATGATGAGTTAAAAGTAATAAGTTTTGAAAGTTTGTTAAAGAAATGTTTTAAAGATTAAGTTCTATATGTATCATTAAAAATCGATCGACCCCCCCACTTGCTGAGTGTTTCCCAAAACACTCCCCCCTTACAAAATTTAAGATAAAAATGAAAAGCAAATGAATGAGGAGGAGCAAGAAGCCTTCTGGGGATGGTGATCGAATGGCAAGATCAGGAATTCAAGGATTATTTACCTTTCCTTTTGTTTAACTTCCGCAAAACTCTGATGTAAGTTTTATTCTATTGTCAATGTAAAGACAATGTTTTATTTATGAAAAAGACTGGTTATTTGGCTATTTGCTAAGAGGCTTATTGTTATTTGATTAACAATGCCAGATGTCACCGACGCTTCGATCTCGGGGCGTGACATTTAAGTGGTATCAGAGCCGTCAGGTTCATAATCGCGCTGGGATTTTGATAGAAGTCAAATTTTGGCAAAAGCCTAGTGCATTCCTATTTGAAATAAACTCACCCATCGGATTCATTCACGTGTTATGTCGACGTCATTTCCTTCGAAATTCAAAGTCTATCTCCTTCAATGATTCTGAAATTTCTAGTATAGAAAGTTCCACGAAAACTTTGTTTCAATCAAAATTTTGTACCTTTCTATCCTTTACTTTGATACCATTCTGAAATTTTATCTCAATTTATGGTCTTGTACTCGTGCTCAAGCCGCACTTCGCATGCGTCAACTTACTAGAGGAAAACAACATAAACAAGAACTCACGAAGATCAAGAAACTGCTTCAAACTGATGTACAACATCTCAACCATCACCTTGATCGAGCAAAGAGCCAGCTCGCCCTAACACTACGTAACCCGTCCCACGTGGTACGACTAGTTTCCCCTAATCGAAAGTTGATAGTAAGAATTAAAACTTAGAAGAATCTTGCTAACCGCTCTCGTCATCAACATGAAGACCTTTCTATCAAGCAAGAACGTTACATCGCCAATCTTCATGGTGCAATGGATAGACTGCGCACCTTGTCGTGGAAAACGTGGAAGAAGAAGAAGAAGCACCTATGGATGTAGTAGAAAAAGAACAGTAATGTTGAAAAATGATAATGTAGGGTAGACTGGTATATGATACGATAAGAAAGAAGGGTAATATTTCTTTGGGAATTTACAAAAATAAATTGAATTATATTGGGAATGCACCTATCTGATATAAGTTGACTTACATTTTTGAGAATTTACCTATCAAAGATAAGCTTCCGACTTAAGATGAAATGTTTGACTCGGGGATAGTATATTATTTATGAAAATCTAAGATAAGAATTATATAAGTTTTGATTTTGGGATGATAAGCAATAAATTTAAATAAGTAGCATTTTGGAATATTTAATGAAGGTAAGAAACAATAACTTAAGAAATTAAGGTCATTACCTGAGGTAAATAAAGAGAGTTATGAGATATTGGTGGATATCGAGGAAAGTGTAACATGTATAATAAGTTCCGACTCTTCTTATAGTATAAAAAAAAATAGGGGGAAGATTTGATGAGAAAAACATCCAAAGAAACTTGTTTGTGTTAAAGCATGCTAGGCTCATAATCCTGATTAAAGAAAAATTTAGTAAAAGAAGAATTGTTTGAGGAATTAGTTTCTTCCGTACAAGGTTGAAAGAAATTTTAACTGTGTTATAACTATTGGGACTTAAGTCAATAGGCTGATAAGCAATTATGTTCTAAGATTCTATATCGGTTTTAAGTTTGAAGATAGAAATCGTGATAATTTAGAATAAAATAAATATGGATACGCATATATTCAGTGCCGATTTTATTTAGTGTACTATGGTAAATTTCAACGTCATTCTGAGAATTGGTTGGTTGGACAAGAATCATGCAGTGGTAGATAGTCGAGGCAAGCATACCAAACTCCAATCCAAGGATAAGGAACATAAATCCTTCCTTCCTGCTTCTCAGACCTAGAAAGCCATGGAGTATGGTTAAGAAGTCTAACTAAGAATAATGAGAGAAGCAAAAGAAGGAATTGAGCTCAAGATATAAAATATTCATGTGGTATGGAAGCTCTGAAAATGTTACTTTGAGTTATCTCAGACTGTGAAGTAGAATTCGAAAGTAAATTTATAGCTCGTGCTACGCTAAAATCTAAGGAACCCTAGCGAATGGTTTCAGTTGAAGTCAAGGAGCTAAAAATTTGATTCCAAGATTTGTTAGACAGAAACAAATCAGACCAAGTGCCTCTCCTTGGGGAGATTCAATTTTATTGATACAGAAGAATGGTGAAAGTACAAGATAGTGTGTCATTCTACAAAGAACTCAATAAGATCAAGAACAAATGTCATCTTTTCAAGAATAGATGACTTTTTCAATCAGTTAAAAGGAGCTAAGATCTTTTCAAAGCTTTGTCTAAGGTCAGACTACCACAATTGAAGGCCAAGGCAGAGAATATTCCTAAAACCACCTTAAAAAGAAAAGGGTATGGACACTATGAGTTCACGATAATACCTTTTGGCCTGACCAATGCTCCAGCAACATTCATAAAACTCATGAACAGAGTGTTCAAGAAAATTCCTCAACAAGTTTGTGGTAGCATATATTGATGACATTCTTGAATATTCAACAAGCGAGGAAGACCGCAAGGAAGATCTTCCTCCTGCTGTGCAGATGCTCAGAGAAAAATAACTATATACTAAATTTAGGAAATGTGAATTTTGACTAAAAAGTATCACATTCTTGGGTCATATAATCTCTGAAATGGGCATATCAGTGGGTCACAAGAATGTGGAGGCAATCATGGACTGGCCTTGACCAAAAACTAGAATAGAAGTTCGAAGCATTCTGGGATTAGTTGGCTATTAAGAAAATGTGTTGAAAAATTTTCTTCCGCTCACCAATCTCACTCAGAAGAACTCTAAATTTAATTAGATTGAGGAATGTGAGAAGAGTTTTAGATCCTGAAAAGAAACTCGCTTCTACGCCAATATTAGTACTTCTCGAATAAACCAGGAATTTCACCATTTACAATGATGCATCAAAAGAGGATTGTGATGTGTTCTCATTCAAGAGAGCAAGTAATTGCCTATGTATCGATGAAAATAAAATCATGTGAGCAAAATTATCCAACACATGATATTGAATTAGCCACAATTGTATTTGTGCCAAAGATCCATAGAATCAAATTCTTTGGTGTCATATGTGAGATATTACCGATCACCAAAGCCTCAAATACCATTCACACAAAAGGGATTAAACATGAGGCAAAGATGGTGGATCGAACTATTGAAGATATTTTTAGGGCGTGTGCCATGGACCTCGGAGGAATTAAACAAACACCTTCCTTTGATTGAATTTGTCGATAACAATAATTATCATGGAAGTATTGAAATCAGAGAGAAGGCTATCATGATACTTGAATTGTTGATAAAGTAGCTATTATCAAGGAAAAATGCAAGTCAACTCATGATCGATAAAAGAGTTGGGCTGATTTAAAGTGAAGACCGTTGGAGTTTGAAAATGGTGAGAAAGCTTATGTTAAAGTTTCTCCTATGAAAGGAGTGGTTCGATTCAGCAAATCTAGAAAGATAACTCCAAGATATGTCGGACCGTTCAAAATACTGAGAAAAATGGGAAACCTAGCTTATCAGCGGGCTTTACAACCAAGCACGTCTTCCACATCTCACAGCTAAGGAAGTATGTTTCATATCGAGGTAGCATTCTTGAAGTTGAACCGCTACTAATTAAAGGAAATGAGAATGAGGAAATGAAATATGAAGAAGTCCCTATTCGAGTAATTGACACCAAATACCAACTGCTGAGATGCCGAACAATTCCATGTGTCAAGATACAATGGTCAAATCATATGGAACGAGAAGCAACTTGGGAATTTGAAGAACGTATGCGCACTCGGCACCCTCACCTCTTTAAAGATTTAGCTAACTCAAGTTTCGAGGATGAAACTTCCAATAAAGAGGGTGGGATGTGAGAACCCGGATTTTTCGAAGCAAAGCACCTCAAAAAGCTCGGAAAGTAGCTCAAAAAGAAGCCGAGGCAATGCAAAACCTTTAGAATTGAGGGTACGTCACTCGAAAGAGGAAACCCTTAGCTCACAAGCTAAAACCTTCAGCTCAAGGAAGCTCCAAGATTCTTGGAAAAGAAACCTTCAGCTCACAAGCTAAACCTTCAGCTCAAGGAAGCTCAAAGATTCTTGGAAAAGAAACCCTCAGGTCACAAGCTAAACCCTCAGGTCAAGGAAGCTCATTGATTGTCGGGAAGGAAACCCCTAGTTCAAGGACTTGATCTTTCAGCTCAACCAAGCTTGTCCTAACAAGACCAAAAAGGGAGCTAAAAGATAAGCTAAGGGCTTGGATAAGTTAAATGTGCAAGAGATGACCATTGTGTTAACCAAGGAAAGGAGCTAAAAGACTAAGACATATTAAATAGGCAAGAAGTGACTCATGAACTAACCAAGATGACTCTTGAATTGGATAGAATTTTGACCAAAATAAATGTCAATTCGGCCATGATGATGAATGAAAAAGCAAAAATTTTCCTATAAATACCACCTCAATGTGTTGAAGAAACCACATGATAGAGGTGGATTTTACGTGTTTTTTCGTACCATGTTATGTCGCATTGTGTTGCATTTATCATTTAGATTTCACGCATTTTGTGTTATTTTAGCATAATTTATGTTTTTGTTACTCATGAGTTTAGTTGGTGAAAATGCAGGTGAGTCGAGAATAAAAAGAAAATTTAAAGAGAAAATTCGAAAGCCATCCGCCCGGGCGCACATTGCCATCAGACCGGGCGCTCCAAGGTGTGATAAAAATTCGAGATCTGCGCAAGTCATCGCGTCGAAGGAAAATTGAAATGCTTAATCCGCGAAGACCATCCGCCCGGGCGGAAACTTTTGTCCGCTCGGGCGCGATTGTATTTTTGGAAAATATTCTGCGTGATCCCTTGCCTAATTTTCTGGATGGAGATGATATGGTAGGAGGGGAGGCACGAAAACGAGGGGATTCAGACATTATTAAGGAGGGAAAAAGCTTGAGGAAGGAGAAAAGTGCTTAAGTTGAAGATTCGAAGATTTCCGGGCGTCGTTTCTCGCATTTTCGTCACGCATAGTATTTCTAATCTAGTTTTTATCTCTTAAACATTGTGTTGTTTATTTTCACTATGAATTCTAGTAGCTAACTTTAAAATATTTGTTGGGATTTAAGGAGATCCTATCCCAGACTTTGATTTAATTAATTTATATTTCGATTAGTGCGTTATTCTTGATTATACTATTGTTTTATCGTGTTGTTAGAGCGTAGCTAACTTTAATAACGTTTTTATATTGCGAGTGAGTTCGAGAGAATAACTTGTGATAGGAACGAGTAGTATAATCCGTGGATCTACAATTTGCAGAGATATATGAAATTGGATACGCGCCGATAGTCATAGTCCTAAGAGTCGAAAACTAGGGGATTTCATAGATCGGCGTGCAATTCACTCTTGATAAATAATTAAAGACATTTAATTACTTCACTGAGGAGAATTAGTTTGGCATAGCTCGAGAAAGTGTGTTCAATGAAATAGGAAATCCTGTCGGAAGGATAAATCACTAGCGAACGAATTAATTAATTAACGAGGGGTAGGTGAACTGATATTCCTAACAAATCAATTTCTAATTGAATTTTAATCAATCACTCTACATATAAATTCTTATTATTCAATTCTTGAATTAGTTTATTTGCATATTTATTTAAGTAGATTATTAATAAGCAATCAATCTATTTTCGTTGTTAAAGATTTAATAACTGACCTAATAATTGTCAAATACAGTCTTCAGTGGAACGATACTCGTACTCACGTACATTATACTATTACTTGACATCGTGCACTTGCGATTAATATTTGAGCATACAAAACTATATTTTTATTAAGGATTCCACAGTGCAAGTTTTGCTCGATCAAGTTTTTGGCGCCGTTGCCGAAGACTGTAAATTCACAATTTTATTTTTAGTTATTTTCTTTAGCATTGTTTTATTTCTCTTGAGCTAACACTCCATATTTTATTTCAGATATCTTTTCCAGTGCATGCCAAAGTCACTTGACGTGGAGCTTGAGCAGTTTGACCCTGAAATTGAAAGAACTTTCCGCAGGAGAAGACAGCAGCAGAGACTGAAGGAACTGATGGAGAGGCACGAGCACGAGTATGAAGAGGAACACCATGAAGAGAGACATATTGAGATGCCACACCGCATACCGAAGCTAGAGTATGCCCAACCGTCTCTGGATGGTGCACGCCCCAGCATTGTGAGGCCTATTGTGTGAGCAAACCACTTCGAAATCAAGCCAGCTATAATTCAGATGATTCAGAATACAGTCCAATTTGGAGGCACTGCAGTAGATGACCCAAACACGCACATCGCAGATTTTCTCGAAATTTGCGATACTTTTAAATTTAATGGAGTTTCTGATGATGCTGTCGGGTTACGTTTATTTCCTTTCTCCTTACATGATAAAGCTAAAGCATGGTTAAATTGTTTGACTATAGGTTCGATCACGACATGGGAGAACATGGCGAAAGCATTTTTATTAAATACTTTCCTCCATCTAAGACCATGAAGCTGCGGGCAGACATTACCACATTTGCTCAATTCGATCAGGAGTCTTTATATGAGGCATGGGAACGCTTCAAGGATATACTACGAAGATGCCCACATCACGAATTACCACTTGGGTTAGTCGTTCAAACATTTTATTATTGTTTGCTTACTCCTAACCGTACTATGATAGATGCTACTGTTTGTGGAAACTTGTTGAGAAAAACTACGGAAGAAGGATATGAGTTGTTGGAGGAAATGGCTGCTAGCAGTTATCATCCTCAATCTGAAAGGAACAACCAGCGGAGAAGTGCAGGAGTTCATCAGGTAACAGATTTTTCTGCCATTACTGCACAACTTGATGTGTTGAACAGGAAACTAGATGGCTTGAACATGGGTGGCACAGCTATGCGTCTTCAAGAGATATTATGTGAAAAGTGTGGAGGTGAGCATTTTGTGAAGGACTGTCAAGATGACAATCCATTTTATTTGCAAAATGAAGCACCGGTCAATCAAGTAGGACTCCACAACCGTCCAAGGAATGACCCATATTCGAATACATACAATCCTGGATGGAGGCAACATCCCAACTTCTCATGGGGTGGCCAAAACAGTCAGAATCGACCACATGGAGGACAACCATATGGAAAACAACCGATATACAGATCTTATCCTCCTAGAGAAGAAAAGTCCAACCTGGAGCAAATGATGTCTAAGTTTATTTCATCCACTGAAACTAGACTTCAAAACCAAGATGCATTGATAAAAGGGCTCGAGAATCAAATTGGACAGTTGGCCAAGATGATAGCAAGTAGAGAGCCGGGCACCTTGCCAAGTAACACAGAGACAAATCCAAAAGAGCAAGTGAAGGCCATCGAGTTGAAGAGTGGGAAAGTTTTAGAGACCAGAGAAAAAGAGAAAACTCAAACATTGGATGAGCATACTGATACATCTAAAGGTAAGTCTTCTAAAACTAAACCAACACCCACTGCAAAACCTAAAATTGTTGTACCTCCTCCTTTTCCTGCAGCATTAAAAAAGGCCAAACTGGATGCGCAATTCGGTAAGTTTCTTGAGATATTTAAAAATTTTCATATTAATATTCCTTTTGCCGATGCTTTGATGCAAATGCCGAGTTACGCTAAATTTTTAAAAGACGTCTTAGCAAACAAGAGGAAATTGGAGGATCATATGACAGTGAATCTAAACGAAAATTGCTCTGCTTTGGTGCAAAACAAGATCCCACCGAAACTTAAGGATCCATGGAGTTTTTCTATTCCTTGCATGATTGGTGATGTTGTTTTTCCTAAAGCGTTATGTGATCTTGGTGCAAGTATTAACCTGATGCCTTTTTCTGTGTTTAGGAAACTTGGATCGGGGGAACCTAAGCCAACGAAGATGTCTTTACAGCTGGCAGACAGATCTGTCAAGTATCCACGGGGAGTTATTGAGGATGTGCTAGTGAAAGTGGATAAGTTTATTTTTCCTGCTGATTTCGTGGTACTCGACATGGAGGAGGATATGGAGATGCCCCTAATTTTGGGGAGACCGTTCCTTGCGACTGGCAAGGCCCTGATTGATGTTCAAGAAGGGAAGTTGAGATTGAGAGTGGGCGAGGAAGAGATCACGTTTGATGTTTTTAGTGCACTTAAGCACACACTGCATTCTGATAGTTGTTATAGAATCGATGCTTTTGATTCTCTTGTGTCTAACTATATGCAGGGTGCTGCTGGAGATCCTTTGGAAGCCACTCTCACTACCAAACTGAGTGAAGATGACTTGGACGAAGAGAAAGCCGAAATAGTGGCATACCTCAATGCCAATCAGCCATGGAAGAGGCCAAGAAAGATGAGATTAGAGGACTTGGGAGATCGAAGAGACTTGTTCCCTCAGAAGTCCAGCCTGGAGGAGCCACCGAAGCTTGAACTCAAACCATTGCCTCCACACCTAAAGTACGTATACCTAGGTGAGAATAACACTTTACTGTCATTATTTCTTCTTCTTTGACAGATGTAATGGAGGACAAACTGCTGAAAGTTATAAAAGCACACAAAAGTGCATTTGCATGGAAAGTGGTGGATATAAAAGGGATCAATCCATCAGTTTGCATGCACAAGATCTTGATGGAAGATAAGTACTCACCCCTTGTGCAACCTCAGAGAAGATTAAATCCAAAGATGCAAGAGGTAGTAAAAGCAGAAACTATCAAACTCCTAGATGCAGGTATCATCTATCCTATATCTGATAGTGAATGGGTAAGTCCTGTTCAATGTGTGCCAAAAAAAGGTGGGATTACTGTGATCACCAATGAAAAAAATGAATTGATACCCACTAGGACAGTTACGGGATGGCGTGTGTGCATGGATTATAGGAAATTAAATGATGCTACCCGTAAAGATCACTTTCCACTGCCCTTCATTGTTCAAATGTTAGAGAGGTTAGCGGGTCATGAGTTTTACTGTTTTCTAGATGGGTATTCGGGGTATAACCAAATCATGATTGCACCTGAGGACCAAGAGAAAACCACTTTCACTTGTCCTTATGGCAATTTTGCTTTTAGACAAATGCCTTTTGGTTTGTGTAATGCCCCTGCCACTTTTCAATGATGCATGACCGCTATATTTCCTGACATGATAGAAACTTTCCTTGAAATTTTTATGGATGACTTCTCGATTTTTGGCCCTTCTTTTGATAACTGTTTGCAGAATTTGAAGATGGTGTTGATGAGATGCGAGGAGACGAATTTGGTACTGAATGGGGAGAAGTGCCATTTTATGGTACAAGAAGGCATAGTATTGGGGCACAAGATATTAGGGCATGGAATAGAGGTGGATAAGGCAAAAGTTGAAGTTATCAAGAACTTACCACCTCCGGCATCCATAAAGGGTGTTAGAAGTTTTCTAGGCCACGCCGGTTTTTATCGGCGTTTTATCAAAGATTTTTCTAAAATTGCCAAACCTCTATCTTCCTTACTTATGAAAGATGTGCCCTTTGATTTTAATTCTCACTGTTTACAGGCATACGAAGATTTGAAGGAACGCGTGGTGACGGCTCCTGTCTTGGTGGCACCAAATTGGTATCTACCATTCGAGATCATGTGCGATGCAAGTGATACTGCGGTGGGAGCTGTGCTTGGCCAGCGTCAAAACAAGGTATTTCATACAATTTACTACGCAAGTAAGACCCTTGATGAGGCTCAATTGAATTATGCGACAACTGAAAAGAAATTACTTGCAGTAGTATTTGCTCTTGACAAATTTCTCTCATATCTTGTTTTGTCCAAAGTCGTTGTTTACACCGACCACTCTGCACTTAAGTATTTACTTGCTAATAAAGATGCAAAGCCACGCCTACTTCGGTGGATTTTATTGTTGCAAGAATTTGATTTAGAAATAAAAGATAAGAAGGGTGTCGAGAATGTTGTAGCGGATCACTTGCCTAGGTTGGAGCTGATTAGTAATTACTGTGTAGATTATGCTATAAATGATTGGTTTCCTGATGAGCAGCTATTTGAGGTCAGACACTGTCCTTGGTATGCAAATTTTGCAAATTTTCTTGTCACAGGCACACCACTACCCAATCTATCGTTTCATTAGCGTAAGAAATTCCTTTCTGACGTGAAACATTATTTTTGGGAGAAACCATTTTTGTTTAAGATCTGTGCAGATTCTATGATCAGACGGTGTGTTGCAGAGGAGGAATTTGGTCAAATACTTAACCATTGCCATGACCGTGAGGTAGGTGGTCATTCTGGACCAACCAAGACGGCATCCAAGGTACTTGAATGTGGCTTTTATTGGCCAACCCTCTTTAAGGATGCTCTTTCTTATGTGCTTACCTGTTATAAATGCCAGCGGACATGTAACATATCTAACCGTCATGAAATGCCTTTGAATAATATTATTGAGTGTGAGGTTTTTGATGTGTGGGGAATAGACTTCATGGGACCGTTTCCCAGCTCTTTCACAAAAAAATATATTTTGGTGGCGGTCGACAATGTGTCTAAGTGGGTAGAGGTAGAAGCATTTGCCACCAATGATGCTCAAGTGGTCCTGAAATTTTTAAAGAAAAATATTTTTAACAGATTTGGGACACCACGAGCAATCATTTGTGATGGTGGCACCCATTTTTGCAACAAACTCTTTGAAAAATTTTAAGCAAATATGGTGTCACACATAAGATATCTACTCCTTATCACCCCCAAACGAGTGGTCAAGTGGAAGTGTCTAACCGAGAAATCAAGCGGATTTTAGAAAAAGTGGTAGGTGTCAGTCAAAAAGATTGGTCTGTAAGGTTAGATAATTCTCTTTGGGCATATAGGACTGCGTTCAAAACACCTATAGGCACTACACCATATAGGCTACTGTTTGGCAAAGCATGTCATTTACCTGTAGAGTTAGAGCATCGAGCATACTGGGCAGCAAAAGCACTGAACTTTAACTTTACTGATGCAGGGGAACGACGTCTGCTTCAATTGGACCAGTTGGAGGAATTTCGGAATCTGGCATATGATCGCACACTATCGTACAAGGAAAAGACAAAGAGGGCTCACGACAGGCGAATCATTGAAAGGGAATTCAAGGAAGGTGAAAACGTCCTGCTCTACAACTCTCGGTTGCGACTATTTCCCGGAAAGTTGAAGTCACGATGGTCTGGTCCATTCATGATTTCCAAAGTTTACCCATCGGGGCTGTAGAATTGCAAGATGGAAAGTCTGAGCCGTAACTTGGAATCACCCGGTTCCAAGACAATCCAAAATGAAACTGACAGACAGTCCAGCTCTCGACTATAAATTGAGAACTACCTCTCGATTCCCTTATCTTGCATTTAAGTCGAATTTTAGTCTATGTTCTTATTTTTTTAATTAAAAAAAAAGAGGGAAAGCCGTGAAGCTTCCGCCCGGGTGGACATTTATATCCGCCCGGGCGCACCCTTTTCAAAAAAATTTTTAAATGCCGAGAGTTATCCGCCCGGGCGGAAACTTACCTCCGCCTTGGCGGATCTCGAAGATTTAAAATCTGCAGCTTTCTTTTTCTCTTCCCATTCGAAACCCACTCCTCTTTCTTCGAAATTTTCCGCGCCTCCTCCCTAAATCTCACTCATATCTCTTGTCTTGTGTCAATTTTAGGTACAAATCGTGGGTCTCCATCTGCACCAAACATCAAGAAGCTATTTCTCCGGTCAAAAATTGAACTTTCCGGCCACCTCTACAAATTCCGGCCACCTTTGAAATTTCCGGCCGCCGCCTTCAAGTTCCGGCGAGCATTCTCTCGGTGACACCCCTCCTACTCCGGGCTTATTGGTCTTCAGAAATCTTCGTCAACGATGGCACCAAAAAAGGCTCGGGTAAGTCACACCGCTTCTTCCTCGTCATCGCATACTTCCCAATTATTTGTGAATACTGCTGCTAGGGAACGATATGAGCATGCGAAAATACATCGCGCTCCGATTCGGGAGCAAGGTTTCCAGCTTGAGCAGAATATTCTTATTATTAGACAAACTGCGAGTAGAGGATGGGGTAAATTTTGTTCGCAACCGCGAGCCGCAGTGGCACCAGTGGTGCGAGAATTTTACGCCAATGCGGCTGAGCGGAGCGACAGCAAGGAGTTTGTGAGAGGAAAATTGGTGGATTTTAGTTCAACAGAAATTAATAGGGTGCTTGAGACACCGGCGGTGGACGATTTGTTGTATATGGCATGGGCGGCAGAACCCGATTTAGAGTTGATGATGCGCTGCATCTGCTATCCGGGGTCTCCGTGGAAGACACCTGGATCGCACACCTGTTTCGCTGAAAAATATCTGCTAGTCCCGGCTGCGATGTGGTATGCTTTTCTAGCCACACGATTGATGCCAGTCGGGCACACGAGTGACGTCCAGAGGGAAAGGGCATTGTTGATATATGCACTGATCACACATATGCCGCTCAACGCGGGCAAAATCATTCATTCACAGATCCAGCTGAGCATCCATAATCCCAATGTGGCGTTATTCTTTCCCCATGTTATCACCGAACTATGTACGAGCGCTGGGGTGGTTTTTCAGGACGACGATGAGTGGCTGCCACCAACCAAGGCCCTCGATGACGCCAGCTGGCTACAGAAGACCGCGGTACGGCAGAAGGCCTTCCCTCAGTTTGGCCCTCTATGGGACAGCGTGACGTTTGATCCACCGCCACAGCAGCCTCAACCACCGGCCCAGCGACCTAGACATCGCCTTCTGCATGAGAGGATGTATGAATTGGCTGCATTTGCTGATCATCAGCTCCAGTGGCAGGATGTGAGTCAGACTTATCAGACTGCCATTGACGCCATGCTACGTCTGTCCCTGAGCCACAGTGGTATCGACCCGGCCCTTATGCCGCCCCCTATGCCAGCTTTCCCGCTGCCGTTCCATTTTCATTACGCCGATGTACCAGAGCCGGACGCTGGCGTCGTTCCCTCGGACGAGTACTAGGAGGGGGATCGGTGAGAGGGGAGTCACTTCTATCCCTTCTTTTCTTTATCGCATTTCGTTTCGTTCAGTTTATTTATTTTTGTTCATCTTGCATGCTTAGGGTATATCGAATTCATTTTGTTGTTCCTATCTATCTCTTTTTCTATCATCTGCTGCATTGGGGACACTGCTCGATTTTAGTATTGAGGGGTGGATGGGTGTTGTGTCGTCTGGTGCTTTGTTCGTATTGTTCGTTGGCATGTAGTTTTAGTTGTTTTGCGTAAGTTTGTGAGTCAGCCGACAGTATTCGATATAGTACTTGCTAGCCAAGGATGATTAAGAAGTGATGAGACATGCCCTGTTGATCGTGTACTCGCATTTCTTTAGCACTTACTGTGGTAGAAACATGAAGTTTTATTTCGAGTATTGAACTCTCTTCACACGAATGTTAGAACTAATGCATGCATGATAAGATGGTGAAAATTTTAAACTAAAGTGGGGAACAAAGATGTTTGAAGGTGTGAATTGAGCTTGACCATATTCTCTTGAATCGAGGTATCTATCAGTAAAAAAAAAAAAAGAAAGTTGGAGATGTAAGGTGTGGGGGAGCCGAATAAAGGAATGAAATTCTATTCCTGGCTAAAGTTGGAGATGTAAGGTGTTGTGGAGCCGAATTACGGCATGAAATCCTATTCCTGGCTATAAATGAAAAAACTCATGAATGTGAATCTGAAATGAAAAGTTATAAAATAGTCCTTTCATTGATGTATTCCTATTCAGAAAAAAAAAGAGGAAAAAATAGAAAAATAGTTGCCAATGGATACCGAGTGCAGAGGAATAGAGAAGAGTAAGTGTAAAGGCCTAGAAATCCGTGCTTGAAAAATTGCGGAAAAATTAAAAATTTTCTTTTTAAATAAATAAAATTGCCTCATTCATAATTGAACTGATAAATAAAGTTTTATGTTCAAAGTGGCAGCGGAAGAAATTAACATTTTTCGAAACAACAGTTAAAAATTTATCCAACAATATATAAAAATGACTGAGCAATCAAATAATAATAAATGCTGAACTGAGGTCCTCGGGTCCTACTACTGCCGACTCGAGCTGGCTCAATAGTCCCCGCCCTCGATCCCGACATCATCAGTACCTACAACAATCAAGTCCAGTGAGTCTAAAGACTCAGAATGCACATATCGTAAATAACAAGTAAGTAATATAGTAAGATTTGCATTGGATAAAATATCATGTCATGAGGCATACTGAAAATAACTTGTCCTGAGCAATTATAATACGTGCATAACTGAACTTAAAATCATAGTAAAAATGTTTGCTCCTTGGAGCCCTGTAATGAAATAGCTGTATATAATTTTATGGTGAGATTATGGTCCATGCAAGTGGTCCCTGAACTGAACTGAACTGAACTGACCGGTAACTTGCGACCGGGCCGGTAACTGGCGACCGGAGTTAATAATGTATGTCTGATCAGCCTACTGCCACGGTATACTAGGTAAAACAATTGAACTGACCGGTAACTGGCGACCGGACTTAAGCATGATAGTAGAGTGACCACAAGCAATATTGCATAAATCTCAAAATTTGTATTTTAGCATGTAATATAATTAATTAACATAATTAAATATCATGTAATAATTTTTTTTCTGATTTGATTGGATCACTCCCAGGCTCGATGCAACCTAAATATGCCATGAAAAATATGCAATAGCTTTATAATGTCCAACTATGCAATTAACCTTCAAAAATGTGACAATTACGCCTACCGACTTCGTATTTAATCATGATTACGAACCAACCCAAACCAACACTGAACCAACGTATAATCATGATTAAAATATGCTTAAAATTATGAATTTATGCTCCTAAAATGGTGAGGGTCGAAATCTAGGTGAATGGAGGCCAAAACATGAAAAGCTCTTTCGAGAGTCAATTTGGCGCATCGCACGGTAAATTCTCGTACGACTTCAAAATGATCCGAATCACAAACGGCCAAAAACGTGGCCTTCCTAACTCAATGAGGCAGTGTCCAGTCCAAGGCCATAGGCTAAAAGCCAACCAAGAACTCAAACGATGCCTCTGAATGGCGACATGCTTGTTGTCAAGAAAATTACAGCAGTTGCGTCTCTCTTTTGTTGCGTCGTTTTCGAGACTACCGGCTATTGGGGCTTGAACTACCGACCAGAGACTCTTAACAACATCCCAAGGAATGATTTGAACCATGGCTAAGGGCCCTAGGCCAGCCACAATTTGCATCATACCAGAAACAACTCAAGGAATTCACCCGAGAGCACCTTTGCGCGCGTGAGGGGTGTTTTGCTTTGTTCGTTGTCTCGTGTCGTTCCAGTGGCCATTTCATTGACCATGGCACAATCTAGAAATCTTGGGGTATGGTATGAGCCGTGGCTAAGGGAAATAGGCCAAACCAGATCCACACCATCCCACCAATAATCGAAACACAAGTGCCGTCAAATGAAGGGGCCAAAAGGGAGGGGGCTGTTCTTGTTCTTTTAATTTGAAAACCGATTAACCATGGACCAAGCCACCAAAAGGGAAACTTAGTCACGTCTTAGACATGCTAGGGAAGTGATCTAACCATGGCTACAGGCCCCTGGGGCAGCCAAGATCAGATCCTTTCCCCTTGACAGCAAAAACTGAAATTTCGAAGCACAAAATGGCAGCGGTGGAAAGCTGCTGTCATTTTCGGGTTTCATCATGCATGGGGCTGGTTTGAATGGACCAAAATGGTCCTAATGCATCCTATTACATGTCTAGATGTCGCTTTGGGAGCCTGGAGTCGAACCATAACCTGAAACCCACAAAATAATGCAACCCGTGAACTGCACAATGAAGGGCCGAAATCTGCATGTACATTTTTTTTTGAAATTTCTTGGTGTGTTTCGGTTTTTGCATATAAAAGGTAATAATGTAATGTTAAATAAATGATAATAGGACTTGATTGAGGTTTGAAAGAAATAAAGACATGCCTTTGTTTCGTTTGAATGAAAAACGAAAGAATACGACGACTCGGCGCGGAGGAGACGGAGTTGCTTCTCTTGTTTTCTTTCTTGTTTTTTTTTCCTCCTTATTTTTACCGTAGGCTCTCACGGTTTATAGTGCTGAAGGAGGCTGGAATTTTTTTTTCGAGATTATGGAGTGGGAGGGAGTCTAGGAAATTAAATGGGAAGATACAAGATAAAGGGAAGGGAAAATATTCTTTCTATCTACTAGTTTGAGTGATAAGGAAAAGAATGATATCAAAGATTTTTCTTGGGGATACTAGAGGTGTATATGGGCGACCTTAAGGTCTAGGTGCAAAGGGAGGATTGGTTTAATTAAATATTGGTAGTGATTTAAAAGTTGGGGAGGATAAATCTATCTAGAATAATTAAGGGGATAAACAAAGAATGAGTTGAAATAAAAATCACAATTAAATCTTTAAAAAAAAAAGGAGCATGGCCAATTTTTTTTTATCTAGCTAGGTGGGGTGGGATCTTGCTCAATTAATTACCATAGAAGATTTGTGGTGATATAATTATCTACCAATAAAAATGGATAGGAAAACTATTAATTGAATGGGTTGCCAACTAAAATTTTAAATTAAATCCTTGGGGTCGAAAATTACAATAAAAGTGGAAGAAGAATATTTCTTAAATATTGAAATTTAAATCTTTAGTGTTTTATCTACTCATTAAATATTTTAAAGAATTAAGGAATTAATTATTGGACTCAATTTACTACTTATCTCAAGTTATTTAAATAATTCCTTAAACCTTCTTTTACAATGAATTTACTTATTATTTATCTTAAATAAATTTCAGGAAATGTTTTCTTAACATTAAATTTTATCTCTTCATTTTAACTCCGGTCCGGCCTCACTTAAAGAACTGAAAAGAATAAAATTTACACTACTGAATAAAATAATTAACTTCAAAGAAAGCATTTAAATATTCATGCATTGAAGTCAATTTAATTTAAAATACTAGAATTATTCATGGCTTATACGTAGTCTAATTACGGGTTCTACAACTCTCCCCCCTTAAAGAAATTTCGTCCTCGAAATTAGAACTCACCGAATAACTCGGGGTACCGACTTCTCATTTCTGGTTCAGACTCCAAGGTAGCTTCCTCCTCTGAATGGTTGAGCCATTTGACTTTGACACGCTTAACCAACTTGTTCCGAATTTTCTTCTCCTCTCTGTCTAATATGTGCACTGGTCTCTCCTCATAAGACAGATTCGGAGTAAGCTGCAACGGCTCAAAATTCAGCACATGCGAAGGATTCGCCATGTACTTTCTCAGCAAGGAGACGTGGAACACATCATGTACTCCGGCCAGATTCGGCGGAAGAGCAACACGATAAGCTAGCGTCCCAACTCTGTCGAGGATCTCAAACGGTCCAATAAATCTCGGACTGAGCTGCCCTTTCTTCCCAAATCTCATGACACCCTTCATAGGTGCCACCTTCACGAAACATGGTAGCCGACTGCGAACTCTAGATCTCTCCTCCTCTGATCTGCATAACTCTTCTGTCGACTCTGAGCAGTCCTCATCCTATCGCGGATCTGGGCTACTACATCAACAGTCTGCTGAATAATCTCTGGACGCAACTCGGCTCTCTCTCCTACTTCATCCCAATGAACAGGAGATCTGCACTTACGACCATACAGTGCTTCGTACGGAGCCATACCTATAGACGACTGAAAGTTGTTGTTATAGGTGAACTCCACTAATGGCAAGTTCGACTCCCAACTCCCAGAGAAATCAAGGACGCAAGCACGGAGAAGATCCTCCAAAATCTGAATGACTCGCTCTGACTGCCCATCTGTCTGCGGATGAAAAGCTGTGCTAAACAGCAACTTCGTACCCATGGTCGAATGCAAACTCTTCCAAAACGAGGAAGTGAATATGGGATCTCTGTCAGATACGATAGAAACTGGAATACCATGAAGTCGGACTATCTCTCGGATATACAACTCTGCATACTGAATCATGGTGAATGTCGTCTTAATAGGCAAGAAGTGCGCTGATTTGATAAGACGATCTACAATCACCCATATGGCATTCGATCCCCTGGCTGACTTCGGCAATCCGGTCACAAAGTCCATGGTAACATTCTCCCACTTCCACTCAGGAATAGGAAGAGGCTTGAGCATACCTGCTGGTCTCTGGTGCTCTGCCTTCACTAACTGACAAGTCAGACACTCGGAAACAAACCGTCTGATGTCCTTCTTTATACCAGGCCACCAATACAATAGCTGCAGATCTTTGTACATCTTCGTACACCCTGGGTGAATAGAGTACGGCGACGTATGGGCCTCTGATAAGATGTTTGCTCGGATAGAATCACTGCTAGGAACCCATATCCTGTCTCGGTATCTCACTATTTCGTCGCTGACTGAATACAAAACACTGCCCTTGGCCTCATCTCTCTGCTTCCACATGGCCAACTGCTCATCTGCTGGTTGACTACTGCGAATTCGGTCAATGAGCGAAGACTGGATAGTCAAGGTAGATAGACGAGGAAATCTACCTCAAGAATATGACTCTAGATCAAACCTCTGTATCTCAATCTGAAGGGGTCTCTGAATCGTCAAATGAGCCATCACTGCAACTTTTCTGCTCAATGCATCCGCAACTACATTAGCCTTATCCGGGTGGTAGCTAATGTCACAGTCATAATCCTTCACAAGCTCCAACCAACGCCCCTGACGCATGTTCAACTCCTTCTGCGTAAAGAAATACTTCAGGCTCTTGTGGTCGGTAAAGATCTGATACTTCTCTCCATACAAATAATACCTCCAAATCTTCAAGGCAAAAACTACGGCGGCCAACTCTAGATCATGGGTAGGATAGTGCTTCTCATGAGTCTTCAACTGTCGAGAAGCATACGCTATGACCTTCACATGCTGCATCAATACTGCGCCCAAACCGAGCTTCAAAGCACCGGTATATAGCACAAACTCACCGGGCCCTGACGGCATAGCCAAAACTGGTGCTGAGATAAGAGCTTGCTTCAAAGTATCGAAGCTCTTCTGACACTCCTCGCTCCACACAAATTTCACATTCTTCTTAGTCGGTGCTGTGATTGGAACTGCAATCGAGGAAAATCCCTTAATGAACTTCCGGTAGTATCCTGCTAGGCCAAGAAAACTGCGGATCTCTGATGCATTCTGCGCCACAACCCAATCTCTGACTGCTGCAACTTTCGCTGGGTCTACCTCAATGCCACTGCTAGAAACAATGTGGCCTAAGAACGCAACCTTCTCCAACCAGAATTCGCATTTACTGACCTTTGCGAATAATTTGTGCTTCTGCAATGTCTGCAACACTATGGTCAGATGCCTGATGTGATCCTCTTGATTCTTGGAGTAGACGAGGATGTCGTCTATGAACACTATCACAAACTGATCAAGGTACGGCTGGAATATGCGATTCATGAGATCCATGAAAATCGCTGGCGCATTCGTCAATCCGAACGGCATCACAAGGAACTCTTAGTGGCCATAACGAGTCCTGAAAGCTGTCTTCAAAACATCGACGTCTCTCACCCTCAACTGGTGATAACCTGAACGCAAATCTATCTTGGAGAAAATCGAAGCTCCCTGCAACTGGTCAAACAGATCCTCAATCCTCGGAAGTGGGTATTTATTCTTCACTGTAACCCTGTTCAGCTCCCGATAGTCAATACAAAGCCTCATTGAGCCAGCCTTCTTCTTAACAAACAATACTGGCGCGCCCCAAGGTGAGAAACTCGGGCGGATGAACTCATTATCAAGAAGTTCCTGAATCTGCTTCTTAAGCTCTGCCATCTCTGTCGGTGCAAGTCGGTACGGTGCTTTGGAGATCGGAGCCGTACCTGGCATAAGCTCGATAGAAAACTCCACCTCTCTCTCAGGTCGCATACTAGAGACGTCTTCAGGAAAAACGTCTAAGAAGTCTCTAACAATCGGAACATCTGCGGCTGACTGACTGGGTGTCACGGGGATAGATATAAAAGTTGCTAAAAATGCCCGGCACCCTCTATGCATGAGCTTCCTAGCCTGGACATAAGGAATAATGCGCGGTAAAGGAAAGTACCTGTCCGGCTCAAATAAGAATTGAGTCATTCCAGGCGGTCGGACTAAAATGGATCTCCACTGAAAGTCGATCAAAACTATGTTCCGCAGTAGCCAGTCCATGCCCAATATGATGTCAAACTCTGGCATCGGCAATAATATCAGATCCGCATACACAAGATTTCCATGCAGCTCAAGGTCTATGTCACGGATCACGTTGGTGGCCGTTATCTCCACTCCCGAAGGCAATGATACTGAATAGGCTACATCTAGCCCGATGGTCTTAACTTTGAGAAAGTTCGCAAAGACCTCTGAGATAAATGAGTGGGTAGCCCCTGAATCTATCAGGGCTTTGGTGGCTGAGTCGGCTATGAAAATTCTCCCCGAAAATTCGGAACACTAAGCTGAACCCAAATAATCATAAGAGCTAGGCTTATAGACATTCAAAGGTCACAGTTCTCCTAACTAAATCCCGAAAATAATACTGAGTAGAGCATGCAATCCTATTGCAATTCTAAGTTCAAAATCTTAATCCTGATTCCCAAAACATTGGAATGCACAAATATAAACTTAAAGCTGTAAGGTACCTGTCATCAACATGGTATCGGGGTTCGTCTCCGCAGCATGGAGAGCTAAAACCCTGCCTTGGGTAGGCAGATTCTTCCGGGGGCACTGTGGCATCATGTGGTCCGTGCTGCCACACTTATAACATTTCCCTGAACCAAACATGCATACTCTAGGGTGGCGACGTGAGCACTTGGGAAAGACTGGGTGCTTAAAAGTCCTCGGGACGGCACGTCCCTGCTGCTGCTGAGGTCTTCCTCTATTCCTGGGCGGGCCGTGATACGGCCTCCTATGCTGATGTTGGTGCTGCTGAGGAGGAGGAGGGCGGTGTGGTACCTGAACTGGTCGCTTTCCCAAGCGATCCCTCTCAATATCTCGCTGATCATGCTCTGCGGCTAGGGCTTTGGAGACAGCGACCTCATAAGAAGTAGGGTCAGACACCCTAACATCACGGCGCAAGATTGGCCGTAGACCCACCAAGAAATGCATCAACTTGGCCCTAGTATTATTCGCGATCAGGGGGACAAAATGACAACCCCTTTCAAACTTACGGATGAACTCCGTAACAGTCATATCTCCCTTTCTAAGGCTCATAAACTCCATGGTCAATCGGGTGCGCACCTCATCCGTAAAATACTTGGAGTAAAACACTTCTGTGAAGCGCGTCCAAGACAGTGTAGCCAAGTTCAGGGCTACTGAAGCTCCCTCCCACCATAGGCGGGCATCTCCTCCGAACAGATAAGAAGCACAACGAACTCGATCTGAATCTCCAAGCTCCATAAACTCGAAGATAACCTCGAGGGACTTGATCCATCCCTCGGCAATCATGGGGTCAGACGTCCCTGAAAACTCCTTTGGACGCATCTTCATGAATCTCTCGTATACAGCTTCGGGCCCTGTCGGCCTGGTCGCCACGGCGTTGTTCCCCGCAAACTGTGCGAAGAACTGCGTCATCCCAGCAAGCATCTGGGCATTCATATCTGGAGGAGGGGGTGGGGGTCCGTACCTCTCCTGCCTCTGCTCATCTCGGTCCTCCTGGCGAGGCTCATCCACTCTCGTACACTCGAGAATGCGTCTAGGGCCATACTCTTCCATACATAACCCATACGTAACTAACATGCATAATTCCATAATTTATTTACATTTAAATACTGAACAATAAAAATACGGGCGCAAATATCTCATGAAATCATGCTGCTGAAATTAATTCATGCTTTAAATAAAATGCGTAAATGAAAAACTTACAGACCAAACGTGACTTTGTGAGCTTCTCGAGGTCAGTAGTAGTATAACCCTATACAGAACCATTGCTCTGATACCAGCTGTAAAGGCCTAGAAATCCGTGCTTGAAAAATTGCCGAAAAATTAAAAATTTTCTTTTTAAATAAATAAAATTGCCACATTCATAATTGAACAGATAAATAAAGTTTTATGTTCAAAGTGGCACCGGAAGAAATTAACATTTTTCGAAACAACAGTTAAAAATTTATCCAACAATATATAAAAATGACTGAGCAATCAAATAATAATAAATGCTGAACTGAGGTCCTCGGGTACTACTACTGCCGACTCGAGCTGGCTCACTGTTCCCCGCCCTCGATCCCGACATCATCAGTACCTACAACAATCAAGTCTAGTGAGTCTAAAGACTCAGCATGCACATATCGTAAATAACGAGTAAGTAATATAGTAAGATTTGCATGGGATAAAATATCATGTCATGAGGCGTACTGAAAATAACTTGTCATGAGCAATTATAATACGTGCATAACTGAACTGAAAATCATAGTAAAAATGTTTGCTCCTTGGATCCCTGTACTGAAATAGCTGTATATAATTTTCTGGTGAGATTATGGTCTATGCAAGTGGTCCCTGTACTGAACTGAACTGGTCGGCAACTGGCGACCGGGCCGGTAACTGGCGACCTGACTTAATAATGTGTAATGCCCGAGATTTTATTTCATTAATTTGAAATGAATATTTGATTCATTGATATGATTATAGATAGAGCACGTTGAACTTGGATTGAAGTTATTGAGTTGTAATTATGTGCGAGGACAGAAGGTCTCGCGCATATGCGCGGTTGGTGGGCGCGCATATGTGCGAGCTGTGTGATTCCAAAATGTGCTGAGACGAAGGTCTCGCGCATATGCGCTACAAGAGGCGCGCATATGCGCGAGTTGTCCAGAGTAGTGGGCGCATATGCGCCGAGAAGGGGCGCGCATATGCGCCAGCAGATTACATTGTTATATGCCGAGACAGTAGGTCTCGCGCATATGCGCCGGTTGAGCTCGCGCATATGCGCGAGACGTGCAGACCAAAAATGAAGCCACTTGTCGTAGCCATGCATATATAATGTGGACTTAGTCTAATTCCTTCGAGATTTGCAGCCAGAAATTGAGAGAGAAACCTCCATAGCTAAAGCTTCATTTCACCTTGGATTTGTGATTGTACATGATCCTGCCATCCGATTTTCAATCCAAGTGTAGATTCTTGCTCTTCTCATTACTAGCTTCAAGAGGATGTAAGTATCTTTTAGTTTCAGCATGTTTGGGAGTTTACATATTGGGGAAATTCTGATATGCTTGTAATTATGTGTTCTCGAAATCATTGACATCGTAGAAACGTAAACGAATCGAGAAAGTGATACCGTATGTGATTGTTATGAGTTTTCCAGCATGTATTGGGTGGAAATGATGCAGATTTGGAGATCTTGATATATAGATTATGATGGTTGTGAGTTGAGGATTTGACTTGTTGATATATGTTGCGATTTGAGTTGATCGGTATTGAGAAATCACGCCGTTATGCCATCGAATTGTATTGAGATTGAATAATGAGTTGTACAAGACTTGCTTTGAGTTGTGTCTTGATAGATTATATCTATACATTGTCATTTCAGATTTGTTGTGATAAGCTTCCACATCAAGACCTCTACATTTCTAAAGACTACGACGAGAAAGGTATAATTCATGTTGATTCGGGGATATATAACTCGAATTAGATCTGATTTGAGTTTCCCAAAATCACATACTAAATTGTTATCTTTTTATATGTTGATGCTTTGTTTATAGATTTATATTCAAGCATTTAAGATAGGAAAGACATTGGCAAACTTGCCAAGCTAGACGTTCGGTGATATCGACGCATAGTAGCAGAATTTACTCCGATTGTAGATATTCAATACAGACAGGACCGAAGTCTAGGAATAAGACGTACCGTCACCCTGATTGGGAGGGTAGGTGGCAGACTGTGACGTTTTATTCACACCGGGATCCTAGAGTTAGAGTCAACTCGAGTCAAGATATGATTTCGATTTCATTTGCATGCTGATATTGATTTGGTGTCATAGATTATGGAACCTATTGCCATTGATTCTATTCCGGATAGCATGTTTCATGATTTATATTGTGTATATCCATGTGTACATGTTTTATACTGGGATTTGTTCTCACCGGAGTTTCCGGCTGTTGTTGTGTCTGTATGTGTGCATAACACCAGGCGGGGCAGGATCAGGGTCGAGACGAGGATGATTGAGAGTTGATAGCGTGGTGATCACGGGCGTAGCAGAATAACTAGTTGTGGTATTAGGCGTGTATTAATACTTTTAAGTACTAGTTTGATTGTATAACTGAAATGAGAAATGTATTTGCTTTTAATGAAATGCAATAAATTTTATGTATGTGTGTTATGTTAAAAGCAAATTTTTGACCCACATTTTCTAGCAAAGATCCATTTAATCCCAATGATGATCGAGTTAGAGCCCGGGTCCCCACAACAGGTGGTATCAGAGCGATAGATCCTTTAGATTGAAATAGAATAGAATGAGTAGTAGGTTCTGTATAGACTGAGATAGAAGAGAGTGAGCGGGGTAGATCGAGTCGTCTTCCTTGCTTATATCATGCTAGCACACGTCATGATTTATTGCTTTCCCTATGATATGCTGTATTGTTCTCTGAGTTGATTACAACATCTACTTGCCAAGACTGAATCAGAACCGATTCTGGATCAGAAGTATATGATCAGAGGAGGACTGAGACAGATTGTATAGACTGTATACTAATCCATTTGATAATCAGATATGCCTCCTCGACGAGTACCGCAACCAGTAGCAGGTCGGGCACAAGAACCGGGCAGTACTTCCAATGATCCGATGGATGTGACCGCTACACCGATGGAGACCTTGTTAAAGCGGTTTCAGTCGTTCCGACCACCGACACTAAAGGGTACAGAAAATTCCGTTGAATGTGAAAGTTGGCTCGATGACATCGAAATGTTATTTGAATCTCTTGACTATACCAACGAACGACGAGTTAAACTGATTGGGCATCAACTGCAAGAAGTTGCCAAGAATTGGTGGCTTACCACAAAGAGGGCCTTGGAGCATCGGGGTACAGAGGTCCCTTGGAATGTGTTCAAGACAGAGTTCTATCAGCGATTCTTTCCCGTCTCCTACCGAAAAGACAAAGGTGCTGAATTTGCCAACCTGGGACAGGGACAGCTGAACATCGAAGAATATGTCGCTAAGTTCTCCACATTGCTCAGATTTGCTCCTCACGTTGCTGGGAATGACGAGGCCGTTGCGGATAAGTTTATCAATGGCCTGAATCCGGAGATATTCATCTTGGTGAACACGGGACGACCCAACAATTTTTCTGATGCCTTGAATAGGGCGAAGGGAGCAGAAGCCGGGTTGTTTAGGCAACGAAGCACTTCTTATACCACTCAGACTCCTAGACCACCCCAGTCCTCGGGTCAGTATCAGCAACCACCTCCCAGATTCGAGAGTGTTGGTAGCAGCAGCGGGAGGAAAGACAGTTTGAAAGCGAAGGGGAAGCAGTTCAAGAAATCAGGGAGCAGTTCGTTGAGCTCCAGTGGGCCGAGCCAGACAGGGTCGGGCCAGAGATCAGAGTATACAGGGGTTTACTGTAGTTCTTGTGGAGGTAGACATGCCACTGAACAGTGTCAGGGCATGATGGGTCGCTGTAACATTTGCAGACAGCGGGGCCACTTTGCCAAGTTCTGTCCACAGAGAGGTGCACAGCAGACTCAGAGTGTAGGAGCATCTGGCTCTGTAGCTCAGCCAGAGAGGCAGGCATCATCTGTTCATTCATTCCAGCCAGCCCCTACATCGACACAGCCCAGAGCTAGGGGTAGCCAGACGATGGGCCAGCCGCCGAGACAGCAGGCTCGAGTGTTTGCGCTGACAGAAAAGCAGGCTCAGGATGGCCCTGATGACGTGATAGCAGGTAATTGTTCGCTTTGCGGTTATCCTGCTTATGTCCTGATAGACACAGGTGCATCACATACATTCTTATCTGAGCGTTTTGCATTGGCATATGCATTGCCTATTGAGTCGTTGTCTACTGTAGTGTCTATCTCTCCTCCTTTAGGGACAGGGTTGATATCAGTGACATCTGTTAGATCATGTTTACTACAGTATGATGGGCATGAGATAGATTTAGACTGTATTGTACTTGGGTTATCTGATTTTGATTGCATTATTGGTATCGACATGCTAACCAAGTACAGAGCGACAGTAGACTGTTTCCACAAGATTATTAGATTCAGACCAGAGATGGCTGAAGAGCGGAAGTTCTACGACAAAGGGTCTAGAGCTAGGATTCCTTTGATTTCAGTATTGTCTATGACTCTATTACTACAGAAAAGAGCAGAAGGGTTCCTTGTTTATTCAGTTAATTTACTGAAATCGAGTCCTACCTTGGCAGATGTGCCAGTGGTTAGCGAGTTTGCAGATGTGTTCCCCGATGAGATTCCGGGATTGCCTCCAGTCAGAGAGGTAGATTTTAGTATCGACCTAGTACCAGGTACGGTTCCTATTTCTCGAGCTCCTTATAGAATGGCACCGATAGAGTTGAAAGAATTGAAAGAACAGCTTGAAGATTTGCTGGCCAAGGGATATATCAGACAGAGTGTATCTCCTTGGGGCGCACCAGTGCTATTCGTACGAAAGAAAGAGGTTCGATGAGATTGTGTATCGATTACCGGCAACTGAACAAGGCAACAGTAAAGAACAAGTACCCATTGCCTCGCATCGACGATTTGTTTGATCAGTTGCAGGGATCCTCTGTCTATTCCAAGATCGATCTGAGATCTGGATATCACCAGCTGAGAGTTAGAGATGTTGATATACCGAAGACAGCATTCCGAACCAGGTATGGACATTATGATTTTATTGTCATGCCTTTTGGTTTAACGAATGCGCCAGCGGTGTTTATGAGTCTGATGAACCGTGTCTTTCAGAGGTATCTGGATGAGTTTGTGATTGTTTTTATAGATGATATTTTGGTTTACTCGAGAAATGAGACTGATCATGCTGAGCATTTGAGAATTGTATTGCAGACGTTAAGAAATGAGCAACTGTATGCTAAACTGTCAAAGTGTGAGTTTTGGCTGAGACAGGTTGTCTTCTTGGGTCATATCATATCTGGAGACGGTATTTCTGTTGATACGAGTAAAGTCGAGGCAGTGATTAGTTGGCCTAAACCAACTTCTGTGCCAGAGATACGCAGTTTCATGGGTCTAGCTGGGTACTATCGACGATTTATTAAAGATTTCTCCAGTATTGCGAAGCCAATCACTCAGTTGACTCAGAAGAATGCGCCTTTTATCTGATCAGAAGCATGTGAGTCGAGCTTCGTAGAGTTGAATAAGAGATTGACTAGTGCTCCAGTCCTGACGATACCTTCAGGTACGGGTGATTTCGTTGTATATTGCGATGCATCTCACAGAGGGTCAGGATGTGTTCTTATGCAGCGACAGCATGTTATTGCCTATGCTTCGAGACAGTTGAAGCCACACGAGACTCGATACCCAATTTATGATCTTGAATTGGCGGCTGTCGTCTTTGCACTGAAGATATGACGACACTATCTCTATGGTGAGAAATTTGAGATCTACTCTGATCACAAAAGCCTGAAGTATCTATTTTCTCAGTCCGAATTGAACATGAGACAGCGTAGATGGCTCGATTTATTGAAGGATTGCCATTGTGAAATCAAATACTATCCAGGGAAATCGAATGCAGCAGCGGATGCTTTGAGTCGAAAGGTATGTTCTTTATCCTTGTCGACGATAGGTGTTTCGAATATGATAGAAGATTTTTGCTTTTCTGAATTAGCATTTGATACAAATAGTAGGCCGTTGCGACTTGCCACTATTCATTGTGAACCAGATTTGATTATTCGCATCAAAGAGGCACAAAGAACCGATCAGAGTGTTCAGAAGTCGATTGATATGGTCAGATCAGAACATATTTTTGAGTATCAGGTACGTGATCATGTGTTGTATGTGAATAACCGTCTTGTAGTGCCAAATGTTTGCAGATACTTTCAGAAGCGCACTGTAGTCGGTTCAGTATTCATCCTGGTGGCAGGAAGATGTACAATGATCTGAAAACACAGTTCTGGTGGAAACAGATGAAGACAGATATTGCAGAGTTTGTGTCTAAGTGCTTGAATTGCCAACAGGTGAAGGCCGAAAGAAAGAAGCCCAGAGGGTTACTTCAGAGTTTAGCTATTCCTGAGTGGAAATGGGATCACATTTCCATGGATTTCGTCACGAAGTTACCACGATCATCCCGAGGCTGCGATGCGATTTGGGTTGTGATAGATAGATTGACCAAATCAGCATGCTTCATTCCGTACAAGACGACGTACAGATATGATCAAATGGCCGAGATATATGTCCGAGAAGTGGTCAGATTACATGGTGTGCCGAAGTCGATCGTATCAGATCGTGATCCACGATTCACTTCACACTTTTGGCACAGTTTACAGCAGGCTCTAGGTACGACTTTATACTTGAGTACTGCTTACCATCCCCAGACAGACGGACAGTCAGAGTGGACTATCCAGACTTTAGAAGATATGCTGAGAGCTGTAGAACTAGATTTTGGTACTAGTTGGCAAGATTCACTAGCTCTTTGTGAATTCTCGTACAACAACAGCTATCAAACGAGCATTGAGATGGCACCGTTTGAGGCATTATACGGGAAGAAGTGCAGATCTCCGCTGTATTGGGATGACATCTCAGAGGTACCAGACTTAGGGCCAGATATGATTCGTGAGATGACTGAAAAAGTAAAGATAATTCAGAAGCGAATGAAGACGGCACAAGATAGACAGGCGAAGTACGCGAACATCAGACGTCGACCGTTAGTATTTGAACAAGGAGACAGAGTATTTTTGAAGATTTCTCCTTTCAGAGGTGTTGTCAGATTTGGCAAACGTGGGAAGTTGTCTCCTAGATACGTCGGTCCGTACGAGATTCTTGAAAAGATTGGCGATCGAGCATATCGACTTGCTCTTCCTCCTTCTCTATCTGGGATACATGACGTCTTTCATGTATCAATGTTGCGTAGATATATGCCAGATCGTTCTCATGTCATTCAGCCTGAAGAAGCCGAGCTAGCTCAGACTTTGAGTTACGTTGAGCAGCCGATTCAGATTCTTGATCGGAAAGAGAAACAGCTCAAAACGAAGACTATTCCATTAGTGAAAATTCAGTGGAGTCGTCATGGTACTGAAGAAGCGACTTGGGAAACAGAATCAGAGATGAGAGATAGATATCCAGAAATATTTGCATGATGTGAGTATTTGTTCAGTTTGATTATCTTGCTTTTATACACGCTTTGATTGATTGCCTGAGATTTCGGGGACGAAATCATGTCTTAGAGGGCGAGAAATGTAATGCCCGAGATTTTATTTCGTTAATTTGAAATGAATATTTAATTAATTGATATGATTATAGATAGAGCACGTTGAACTTGGATTGGAGTTATTGAGTTGTAATTATGTGCGAGGACAGAAGGTCTCGCGCATATGCGCGGCTGGTGGGCGCGCATATGCGCGAGCTGTGTGATTCCAAAATGTGCTGAGACGAAGGTCTCGCGCATATGCGCGACAAGAGGCGCGCATATGCGCGAGTTGTCCAGCGTAGTGGGCGCATATGCGCCGAGAAGGGGCGCACATATGCGCCAGCAGATTACATTGTTATATACCGAGACAGTAGGTCTCGCGCATATGCGCCGGTTGAGGTCGCGCATATGCGCGAGATGTGCAGACCAAAAATGAAGCCACTTGTCCTAGCCATGCATATATAATGTGTACTTAGTCTCATTCCTTCGAGATTTGCAGCCAGAAATTGAGAGAGAAACCACCATAGCTAAAGCTTCATTTCACCTTGGATTTGTGATTGTACATGATCCGGCCATCCGATTTTCAATCCAAGTGTGGATTCTTGCTCCTCTCATTACTAGCTTCAAGAGGATGTAAGTATCTTTTAGTTTCAGCATGTTTGGGAGTTTACATATTTGGGAAATTCTGATATGCTTGTAATTATGTGTTCTCAAAATCATTGACATCGTAGAAACGTAAACGAATCGAGAAAGTGATACCGTATGTGATTGTTATGAGTTTTCCAGCATGTATTGGGTGGAAATGATGCAGATTTGGAGATCTTGATATATAGATTATGATGGTTGTGAGTTGAGGATTTGACTTGTTGATATATGTTGCGATTTGAGTTGATCGGTAATGAGAAATCACGCCGTTATGCCGTCGAATTGTATTGAGATTGAATAATGAGTTGTACAAGACTTGCTTTGAGTTGTGTCTTGATAGATTATATCTATACATTGTCATTTCAGATTTGTTGTGATAAGCTTCAACATCGAGACCTCGACATTTCTAAAGACTACGACGAGAAAGGTATAACTCATGTTGATTCGGGGATATATAACTCGAATTAGATCTGATTTGAGTTTCCCAAAATCACATACTAGATTGTTATCTTTTTATATGTTGATGCTTTGTTTATAGATTTATATTCAAGCATTTAAGATAGGAAAGACATTGGCAGACTTGCCAAGCTAGACGTTCGGTGATATCGACGCATAGGAGCAGAATTGACTCCGATTGTAGATATTCGATACAGACATGACCGAAGTCTAGGAATAAGACGTACCGTCACCCCGATTGGGAGGGTAGGTGGCAGACTGTGATGTCTTATACACACCGGGATCCCTAGAGTTAGAGTCAACTCGAGTCAAGATATGATTTCGATTTCATTTGCATTCTGATATTGATTTGGTTTCATAGATTATGGAACTTATTGCCATTGACTCTATTCCGGATAGCATGCTTCATGATTTATATTGTGTATATGCATGTGTACATGTTTTATACTGGGATTTGTTTTCACCGGAGTCTCCGGCTGTTGTTGTGTCTGTATGTGTGCATAACAACAGGTGGGGCAGGATCAGGGTCGAGACGAGGATGATTGAGAGTTGATAGCGTGGTGATCACGGGCGTAGCAGAATAACTAGTTGTGGTAGTAGGCATGTATTAATACTTTTAAGTACTAGTTTGATTGTATAACTGAAATGAGACATGTATTTGCTATTAATGAAATGCAATAAATTTTATATATGTGTGTTATGTTAAAAGCAAATTTTTGACCCACATTTTCTAGCAAATATCTATTTAATCCCAATGATAATCGAGTGAAAGCCCGAGTCCCCACATAATGTATGTCTGATCATACTACTGCCACAGTATACTGGGTGAAACAACTGAACTGACAGGTAACTGGCGACCGGACTTAAGCATGATAGCAGAGTGACCACAAGCAATATTGCATAAATCTCAAAATTTGTATTTTTGCACGTAATATAATTAATTAACATAATTAAATATCATGTCATATATTTTTTTTCTGATTTGATTGGATCGCTCTCAAGCTCGCTGCAACCTAAATATGCCATGAAAAATATGCAATAGCTTTATAATGTCCAACTATGCAATTAACCTTCAAAAATGTGACAATTACGCCTACCGACTTCGTATTTAATCATGACTCCGAACCAACCCGAACCAACACTGAACCAATGTATAGTCATGATTACAATATGCTTTAAATTATGAATTTATGCTCCTAAAATGGTTAGGGTTGAAATATAGGTGAATGGAGGCCAAAACATGAAAAGCTCTTTCGAGAGTCAATTTGGCGCATCGCACCGTAAATTCTCGTACGACTTCAAAAATGATCCGAATCACAAACGGCCAAAAACGTGGCCTTCCTAACTCAACAAGGCACTGTCCAGTCTAAGGCCATAGGCTAAAAGCCAACCAAGAACTCAAACGACGCCTCTGAATCGCGACATGCTTGCTGTCAAGAAAATTACAGCAGCTGCGTCTCTCTTTTGTTGCGTCGTTTTCGAGACTACCGGCCATTGGGGCTTGAACTACCGACCAGAGACTCTTACCAACATCCCAAGGAATGATTTGAACCATGGCTAAGGGCCCTAGGCCAACCACAATTTGCAATATACCAGAAACAACTCAAGGAGTTCACCCGAGAGCACCTTTGCGCGCGTGAGGGGTGTTTTGCTTTGTTCGTTGTCTCGTGTCGTTCCAGTGGCCATTTCATTGACCATGGCACGATCTAGACATCTTGGGGTATGGTATGAACCGTGGATAAGGGCCATAGGCCGAACCGGATCCACACCATCCCACCAACAATCGAAACACAAGTGCCGTCAAATGAATGGGCCAAAAGGGAGGGGGCTGTTCTTGTTCTTTTAATTTAAAAACCGATTAACCATGGACCAAGCCACCAAAAGGGCGACTTAGTCACATCTTAGACATGTTAGGGAAGTGATATAACCATGGCTACAGGCCCCTGGGGCAGCCAAGATCAGATCCTTTCCCCTTGACAGCAAAAACTGAAATTTCGAAGCACAAAATGGCAGCGGTGGAAAGTTGCTGTCATTTTCGGGTTTCATCATGCATGGGGCTGGTTTGAATAGACCAACATGGTCCTAATGCATCCTATTACGTGTCTAGATGTCTCCTTGGGAGCCTGGAGTCGAACCATAACCTGAAACCCACAAAACAATGCAACCCGTGAACTGCACAATGAAGGGCCGAAATCTGCATGTACATTTTTTTTTTGAAATTTCTCGGTGTGTTTCTGTTTTTGCATATAAAAGGTGATCATGTAATGTTAAATAAATGATAATAGGACTTGATTGAGGTTTGAAAGAAATAAAGACATGCCTTTGTTTCGTTTGAATGAAAAACGAAAGAATACGACGACTCGGCGCGGAGGAGACGGAGTTGCTTCTCTTGTTTTCTTTCTTGTTTTTTTTTCCTCCTTATTTTTACCCTAGGATCTCACGGTTTTCAGTGCTGAAGGAGGATGGAATTTTTTTTTCGAGATTATGGAGTGGGAGGGAGTCTAGGAAATTAAATGGGAAGATACAAGATAAAGGGAAGGGAAAATATTCTTTCTATCTACTAGTTTGAGTGATAAGGAAAAGAATGATATCAAAGATTTTTCTTGGGGATACTAGAGGTGTATATGGGCGACTTTAAGGTCTAGGTGCAAAGGGAGGATTGGTTTAATTAAATCTTGGTAGTGATTTAAAAGTTGGGGAGGATAAATCTATCTAGAATAGTTAAGGGGATAAATAAAGAATGAGTTGAAATAAAAATCACAAATAAATCTTTAAAAAAAGGAGCATGGCCGATTTTTTTATCTAGCTAGGTGGGGTGGGATCTTGCTCAATTAATTATCATAGAAGATTTGTGGTGATATAATTATCTCCCAATAAAAATGGATAGGAAAACTATTAATTGAATGGGTTGCCAACTAAAATTTTAAATTAAATCCTTGGGGTCGAAAATTACAATAAAAGTGGAGGAAGAATATTTCTTAAATATTGAACTTTAAATCTTTAGTGTTTTATCTACTCATTAAATATTTTAAAGAATTAAGGAATTAATTATTGGACTCAATTTACTACTTATCTCAACTTATTTAAATAATTCCTTAAACCTTCTTTTACAATGAATTTACTTATTATTTATCTTAAATAAATTTCAGGAAATGTTTTCTTAACATTAAATTTTATCTCTTCATTCCAACTCCGGTCCGGCCTCACTTAAAGAACTGAAAAGAATAAAATTTACACTATTGAATAAAATAATTAACTTCAAAGAAAGCATTTAAATATTCATGCATTGAAGTCAATTTAATTTAAAATACTAGAATTATGCATGGCTTATACGTAGTCTAATTACGGGTTCTACAGTAAGACTTACACTAAGAGGCTGATTTAAATCTCTGACAATGGGTGAAAATGGATCCCTCTATCATTTGTGCTGCTAGGACTAACAACACACACACACGTTCATGCTTCATTTGAAACGACGTTTAGACCAAGGGAAGTGCGAAGAATTATGCTTCTACATTGATCGACAAGGGAATATGTTGAGTTTCGCTGAGGCTAGTTGATGACTGTGAATTCACTGTCAAGCTACTTTGTGTCATGTTCTATTTTGTCTTGTCACCTGTTTTGCTCGAGGGCGAGAAAAAGGCTAGTATTTTTTCGTACCATGTTATGTCGCATTGTGTTGCATTTATCATTTAGATTTCATGCATTTTGTGTTATTTTAGCATAATTTATGTTTTTGTTACTCATGAGTTTAGTTGGTGAAAATGCAGGTGAGTCGAGAATAAAAAGAAAAGTTAAAGAAAAAATTCGAAAGCCATCCGCCCGGGAGCACATTGCCATACGCCCGGGCGCTCCAAGGTGTGATAAAAATTCGAGATCTGCGCAAGTCAAGTTTCCGCCCGGGCGCGATTGTATTTTTGGAAAATATTATGCGCGATCCCTTGCCTAATTTTTTGGATGGAGATGATATGGTAGGAGGGGAGGCACGAAAACAAGGGGATTCAGACATTATTCAGGAGGGAAAAAGCTTGAAGAAGGAGAAAAGTGCTTGAGTTGAAGATTCGAAGATTTCCGGGCGTCGTTTCTCGCATTATCGTCACACATAGTATTTCTAATCTAGTTTTTATCTCTTAAACATTGTGTTGTTTATTTTCAATATAAATTCTAGTAGCTAACTTTAAAATATTTGTTGGGATTTAAGGAGATCCTACCCAGACTTCGATTTAATTAATTTATATTTGGATTAGTGCGTTATTCTTGATTATACTATTGTTTTATCGTGTTGTTAGAGCGTAGCTAACTTTAATAACGTTTTTATATTGCGAGTGAGTTCGAGAGAATAGCTTGTGATAGGAACGAGTAGTATAATCCATGGATCTACAATTTGCATAGATATATGAAATTGGATACGCGCCGATAGTCGTAGTCCTAAGAGTCGAAAACTAGGGGATTTCATAGATCGGCATGCAATTCACTCTTGATAAATAATTAAAGACATTTAATTACTTCACTAGGAAAGCTTGTGCTGTTAGTTTAGTGCTGGAAATTATTGTCAACACTGTGAAGAGGCTCTGTCCAAATTTCGCTCAGCATCTGGTACGAGTTCGGCAAGTTTCGTACGTCCAAGTTTGAGCAACTCGAAGTATACCTTCACATTTCGGTAAGTGGGCTTGTGATTAAGTATTTGTTTGTATTTTAAACCTTGAATAAAATACTATGACATGCTTATAAGTATGTTCATATTTTCGAAAAATGCGATCAGTTCTGTAAAAAATTTCGATCGATTATGTGTTCCTTCTATGCTTCAAATTTCTTTGATTCCACTGTTTCCGTATGAAACCTCTGAAATCTGAAAATCTGAAAAGTTCTGTCTGTTACCTCTGAAATCTTTGTTACACTGTTACGATTCAATTTGAAATGGGACGAGAATTGTGATTCTATCTGGCCCCCAATGGTAGGTATAAAACAATATCTGTGTGGCCCGCAATGGTGGGTATAAAACCATTTCTGTCTGGCCCCCACCGGTGGGTATAAAACCGAGTTCTGGCCTCATCCCTTAGAAAACTAACATATTGGGGACAATTTGACCATGAAAATGAGATGAGTAACAGTGTTGTGTCTGTGATGTCTGAAATTATCTGATTTGCTTCTGAACTATTTCGAATCATCTGAAAAGGTGTCTTTTGTTTGAATCGCTTCTGCTTTGATGAGTTAAAAGTAATAAGTTTTGAAAGTTTGTTAAAGAAATGTTTTAAAGATAAAGTTCTATATGTATCATTAAAAATCGATCGACCCCCCCACTTGCTGAGTGTTTCCCAAAACACTCACCCCTTACAAAATTTCAGATAAAAATGAAGAGCAAATGAATGAGGAGGAGCAAGAAGCCTTCTGGGGATGATGATCGAATGGCAAGATCAGGAATTCAAGGATTATTTACCTTTCCTTTTGTTTAACTTCCGCAAAACTCTGATGTAAGTTTTATTCTATTGTCAATGTAAAGACAATGTTTTATTTATGAAAAAGACTGGTTTTTTGGCTATTTGCTACGAGGCTTATTGTTATTTGATTAACAATGCCGGATGTCACCGACGCTTCGATCTCGGGGCGTGATAGGGAGAACTGGTAAATAGCATCGCACACAAACACTCGTCCAAAGTGGACGTAATTCACATCGCCTACAGCAGCAGCAAGATTACCGTAGAATTCTATCACAGGCCTCTTTGGATAGAGCATTATAGCGATCATCGTTGCGAGCTAGTGTCGATTGGTGAAGAATGCGATTAAGTTATGCCTTTCATAGGCCTCTATGTCTACATTATGTTCCTCTATGAATTCTCTATGAGAATACACACTCCATAGTCCCACACCATTCTCATAATAGAAAAAATTCGAGAAAGCATCATCGAGATCATAGTCTTCGTCAGAGGTATTGTCCATGGTGTTTTCAACACCACTGCCAACACCAGCAGTATCTGAAACATCATCATCGGCTGAACCAGAGTCAGCATCAGGGGATTCTCCATCAATTTCTTCCTCATTCTCAAAGTTCGAGGTGGACGAGGGACTTGAGACAGGAGCAGAACAATTTTCCTCAAATTCTTGAGCCAATTCTTCGTCAAGCTCAGTATCAAATTCTTTATCATCAGTAGGAGTTTGCTTTGCAGCCTTTTCTTCTCTTAGGCGATTGAGAAACTCAGCCAAAGATTCCTCATCTTCTGAAGAAAAAATAGTCTCACCCGGAGCTTACTGTGGCTCAGTCACAACTGTTGGAGTAGTTGCGGAGGAGGAACCAGTAGTAAGCTTAGCAGCAACAGAGGGGCGTGGTCTTGCTACCAGTTTGAAATCTTCATCGTCTGAGTCATCCCCAGAAGAGAAGTCAGAGCCCAGAATAAAGGCGAAAGTGCGGGGCTTCTTTGCAGTAGAAAAATAAGGGCTATACCCAGCTTGTCGCTTTGAACGCCTCAGTATTGTTTGAGGTTGTGGGGGAAATGCCCTCCAATAAGCTTCTCGGTCCGGTGGGATGTCGATGTCAAATGGATTTCCCATATTGCAAGAAGCTATTTCTTCCAGTGGAATCGGCTCTGGAGCATCAACCACCAACTGTAATAGATTCTCGGTAGGGTTCACTGTTGGTCGTGTTGCTAGTGGTGTTGCCCCAGGGGCAGAACACTCTGCCTCGCGGCCATTTCACTTCGAATATCCAATGGGTCGAATTGATTATCATTCATAGGTATTTGTAGAAAGGGAGATTAAAAATCAAATGCGTAGTTAACACGATGAGATAGTGAGGAGAGTCGATAGCGAGAAGAAATTGGGAATAAAATGTTGTAATGGTAAAATAATTTATAATTGAAGCACATTTAAGCATAAGTAATCACACAGAGTAACGTTAAAACGTAATCCACACAATTCTGTAACAAACTCTTCCAGTTCCAACGGTAATAATTTTGAAGTTTTTTTGAACCACTAATAGCAATTTTACCTCTAAGACCAACTGTAACATTGATTCAATTCAACATTTCCAGAAGATTATCCAATAAAAATCCACGTCGATTGTAACCCACAGACATCATTAGTCACAAAAATTCATGGTTTTGGTAATTAAAATTTTCATCAACTGTTATAAGTCAAGTACCGATATGTCACTGCACATGATGAATTCACAAAAAAAAAAATCAATATGCATGTTCTAAATATGCCTCCAATATGAATAATTATCGAAATTTCATGCAAATGTATAAATTGTATTGTGTCTAATCACAGTGTTGGAAACACCTCTTGGCAACACCACTGAGTTTTAGTCAAACTTCCATAAAATTTTCTTTTGATTCAGAATTGGTAGCTTGCACACTAGAAGAACGATTTTCAATGGGCTCCCCTATGTAGCTTTTTCCATTACTATTTTTACTTAGAAGTGGTAGCTCCCATACTAGAAGAACTGTAAGTTCCAAGAATTTAATTCACGTAACCTGAATGCATGCAATCTAGGATTTTATTTTAGATTATGTGTTTAATTATGTTTATGCATTTTATGCATAATTCATGCATGATAGGATTTATTTCATGAAATTTTAAAAGTTCATGCATTAGGTTTCTAGATGCATTTCGCGTTCGAACGAGGAACAGAGATAGGAGAATTATCATGAAAATTATTTTTATTACACGATTAATTTTTATTAATTAATATAAGATGTTTTAAGAGCAATTTTCAAAATATGGAATTTTAATCGATATTTTTATCCGCATGATTTTATTTTTTTAATGGTACGCAAATTTTATCGAATCGGGAGACTTTTTGAGAGTTCGGTTAATATTTTCAAAAACTTTCCAACACGAAATATTTTGCGGGAGTTTGTTTGGATTTAATGAGCCAACTTTTAAGCTTACTGGGCTTAAATGTCTTTTAAACCTTTAATTAACAATTTAGGGCTCATTAGTTAATTGTTAACCATTTAAATAATACATAATTATCATTAACCTAAACCTAAACACCCCTCACATCCGACACCCTCTCCCTCAACCTTTTTCCATCGGTTTCATCAATCCTAGCTGAAGGTTCCATCGGCCACTTCATTTTCTTCAATAGAAAATCCTCCCAGTGCCTCCTTCGTCTCATTTTCGTTCATCTAACATTAAGGCAGGCATTGTACTCTCTTTTTTGCATCTCATACGCCATATACATGATGTTGTGTGATAAATCTATAGCAAAACTCTCGATCCAAACAAGAACATGAAGGATTTTCGGTTTTTGTTCATGTAATGCATTTCTTTTAATGTCACTCACGTTTTTCTGAATTGAGGTGCAAGGGGCTGCGGCTTAGGGCTGTTCAGAGGCTGTTAGTGGTGTCACAAAGGATTCTTTGGGTGATAGCTGTTCGGTGTTGTTGTAGGAGGAGAGATCGAGAGTTGTTCTTGGGTTCTTGCTCGGTCGGGGCTGTAGTCCTGGCTTGGGGTGGATCGGGTGGTGCGAGGGATGGAGCAAAGTCAGGACCAGACCCTGGTGGGTTTGAGTCACGGCCCTGGAAGGTCCAACCGCCGCTGGGACCATCGAAGTGCCGGCTGCACGCGTGGAGGGGGTAGAGCTCGGCGTGACACTTGCGGTTCCTAGCGATCGGATTGGTGTTGTAGACTGAATGGGGCTGAATCCTTGGGTTGGCTCGGCCAGTAGAGTCCTAGGGTGGTCTCAAACAAGTACCCGGGCACCTTACTACCAGGGCCACCTCGAGAATTGCACCACACTCGAGTGTGATTGATACAGGCCGTCTAATCTTTCAGAACCACTTGTGCCTGGAGTGTTCTATAAGTCATTAGAAGCTAAGGTATGGGCAGTGGACTTGCCATACTTAGTAGATGGCACAGGAAACGAGGTAGCTACCCATTTTCTACTATAAATAGCAGGTATTAATGTCATTTACAGATTCTGAAACCTTTGAATTCTCAAGCACTTACATATTTTTTATCAAATATTGCTTGTGTTCATCTAAAAACCTGCTGACTTAAGCGTCGAAGTGGCCACGTCGGACATCCCTCTGGCGCCCATTTACGAGTTCATTTCCTTGTTCGCAGGTGCTATTGAAGCCATTATCTTCACTCAAATTCCCAAACATTATAAATTATTGATTTGACCCGTCGGAGCTCCTTACCCGGCTCATCCATTTCAGCGAGTTCATATCGTTGGCACCGCCATTTGAGGGAGGGTGAACTTTTCAAGTCATTGACCAAGAAGGTGTCCGGGGACTTCGAGGATTTATTATCCCGAGCAGAAAAGTACATCAATATGGAGGAAGCCCAGAAGTAGAAGAGGGAAGCCGTGCGGAAGGAGAGAGGAGATCGGGTGTCTAAGCCCGAGGAAAAAAGACAGAGAAGGGGTAATCCTAGGCACTTTTCTCACCATGTTCCTCTAAAAATTTCCCGGGACAGATAAGTCCAAGAGTGCAGTAGGGATCTTGCCCCGGATCACCAATTACCTCGGCCAGAGAATAGAGGATTTTGCACTCTCCACAAGGTGTGTTATCACAACACTGAAGACTGCAAAACGTTGAAAGGAAACTATGTTTTACCTTCCGCCTCGGAACCAAGTCAAACCAATAAGAGTCCGAGATTGCCACCATGGACATCCTGTGCCCGGGTAGGAAATGTGAGAAGTAATCCGAGAAGTGATCCAGGTAGGAGGAGGGAGCAAGAGCCCGAGAGGAAGAAGACTGCACCCCCGGGCATGGGGTTGATCAAAATGATATCAGGAGACTCCACTGATGGAGATTCCAATCGGGCGAGGAAGTCGAGGAGTAGAAGAGATTGTATGGAGGTGGAAGGGATGAGGAGAAATGAAGCGGTGATCAGTTTCGGCCCAGAAGATTTAAAAGGCATAAATCTGCCACATAATGACGCCATGGTTATCCTAGCCCGGGTAGCCAATTATGATATTTTGAGAGTCTTCGTGGACTCGGGCAGCTCTGTTAATGTTATCTTTAAAGATGCCTTTATGCTGATGGATTTGCAAGGTTATCATTTGGAAGCTATAGAGACTGCACTCTTTGGCTTCGCTGGCCATGTGGTTTACCCGGCAGGGGAGATTGTTTTGCCACTAACTTTGGGCTCCCAAGATCTTAAAAAAACAGTGATGACCCTTTCACTGTGGTGGACTCCCCATCATCGTAGAACATTATTCTAGGTATGCCGTCTATGAAGGAATTAAGGGCCGGGGCATCCACCTATCACCAAAAGATCAAATTTCCTGTGGGAGCCCGGGTAGGAGAAGTCCGAGGAGATCAACCTTCTTCTCGGAAATGTTATATGGAAGCAGTTCGGACTGATCAAAGCAAAACTAGGAGAGAGGGGAAGAGAGCAAGAATTGATGAAGTAGGAGGGAGAGTAGTGAAGAAGGGAGAGGTACATTTTGTGGCTGAAGAAGAGTGGGAAGTTGTAGAAGTTGGACAAGGCCAGCAGATCCGGGTGGCTCGAGACCTCCATCCATCCACCCGGGTCAGTTTATTAACTGTTTAAAAGCTAATATCCATGTGTTTGCTTGGTCCCAACAAAAGCTGACAGGGATTTCACCCCTATTTCGGAACATCAACTGAACATTCTCCCGGGATCTCACCCGGTGAAACAAAAGAAACAACACTTTGGTCCGAAAAAGGAAAAAGTTATTGACGAACAGGTAAGAAAGCTGTTGAAGGCTGGACACATTAGGAAAGTCCAATTTCCTACATGGCTCTCGAATGTGGTTTTGGTGCCTAAGTCCACAGAAAAGTGGAGGATGTGCGTGGATTTCCGTGATCTAAACAAGGCTTGTCCTAAAGATCATTATCCCCTGCCCAAGATTGATCAGTTGGTGGATTCCACTTCGGGTTTTGAATTGCTGAGCTTCATGGACGCTTACCAGAGATACCATCAAATTCCCCTGGCTAAGGATGATCAAAATAAAGCTAGCTTCATCACCTCGGGAGGTACATTTTTTTATATTGTAATGCCTTTCGGGTTGAAGAATGTAGAGGCTACTTACCAGCGTCTCATGAACAAAGTATTTGAGAAGCAACTAGGCCGGAATGTGGAGGTGTATGTAGATGATATCCTGGGCAAGTCCAGAGAGGTTGCGGGATTCATTGATGATTTGGAAGAAACATTTGCTACTCTAAAGCATTATGGGATAAAGCTTAATCCTGCCAAATGTATCTTTGGCGTAAAGAGTGGCAAATTCTTGGGGTTCATAGTAACAGACCGGGGGATTGAGGTAAATCAGGAAAAAGTCAAATCTGTTTTGTGCATGCCGTCTCCCCGATCTGTCAAAGAAGTACAAAGACTGACAGGGAGAATTGCTTCCCTTTCTCGATTTATATCCCGGTCAGCACACCGGAGTTATCCTTTCTTTCTGGTCCTGAGGAAGGCCCAACAATTTGGGTGGGATGAAAAATGTAAACAGGCCTTCTAGGATTTTAAGATTCATCTTGCTGAGCTCTCTGTATTAGTAAAACCTGAGCCCGGGAAAAATTATTTGTTTATCTCTCTGCTACAGAATATGCTGTAAGTTCAGTATTGATAAAAGAAGAAAGCTCTGACCAAAAGACTGTGTATTATGTCAGTCATGCTCTGAGAGGCCTCGAGCTCCGGTACAGCGAAATAGAAAAGATTGCCGTGGCCTTGGTTGTGACCGCCATGAAGCTGCGACCATACTTTTTATCTCATCAAATCATAGTACTCACTAATAGCCCTTTGGGGAGAATTATGACTCACTCAGAGGTAGCCGGGCGGATGATTAAGTGGGCGGTGAAATTAGGGGAGTATGATATTGAGTACAAACCCCGGGTGGCCATCAAAGCACAAGCTGTGTCAGATTTTTTATCCGAGATGGCCCAGCCCGATGAAGAAGAAGTATGGAGAGTGTTCGTGGGTGGGGAATCTAGCCTTGCGGGGTGCCGAGTAGGGGTCGTGATAGTATTCCCCACAGGAGAGAGGATTAAATTAGCAATAAGGATTGATTCCCGGGTAAATAATAACGAGGCCGAGTATGAAGCTGTCCTCGCCGGTATCCGAGCTGCACAGGAGATCGGAGCTTCCCGAGTTATTCTCTATTCTGATTCGCAACTGATCACTCCACAGATAAAGGGTGTTTATGAAGCCAAGGATGACAGGATGCTAAAATACTTACAGCTCATAAAAACCGAGGCAAAGATCTTTGTGGATTGGGGTATTGAACAAATACCCCGGGAGGAAAATGGAGAGGCGGATGCTCTGGCAAAAATGGTTGCTTCTTTATCAGAGGTCAGCACCCGGGAAGTGTTACATGTTTCTCGGTTAACTCTCTCCACAGATGAAGAAGCATTAACAGCACCGAAGGACTCCTGGATGACATCCTTAATCAAATTCATTTGCAGAAGGCGAGCTACCTGAAGATAGAATCCAAGCTCAAAAAATCAAGAGACAAGCTCCTAGGTTTGTTCTCTTAAATAATGTCTTGTACAGGAGATCATTCCAGGGACCTTTATTATAATGCGTATCTGAGGGAGAATTAGATTATGTCCTCCGGGAGATTCATGAAGGGTGTTGTGCTGAGAATCTCGGAGGAACAGCTTTGACCCGGAAGACGATGGTCGTCGGGTTCTGGTGGCCAACTCTTAGCCAAGATTCTGCTCGAATATTCCTGTCTTGTGAAAACTGTCAATATCACTCAAACTTTCAACACAGCTTGGCTACTCCTATGAAGCCTAGTTGGGCATCTTGCCCCTTTGATCAATGGGTATGGACATCGTGGGCCCTTTCCAAATTGCCCGGGCTCAAAAGAAGTTTTTACTGGTGGCTATAGATTATTTTTCTAAATGAGTAGAAGCCGAGCCATTGGCCAAAATCACTGAACAAGAGGTTTTAAATTTTTTATGGAGAAACATAGTATGCCGGTTCGGAGTGCCCAGAAAACTAACCTCAAATAATGGAAGACAATTCCAGGGAAGGGAGATTACATCTTAGTGCCGGGAAATGAAAATCACTCAGTCTTTTACTTTCGTTGCCTACCCTCAAGCTAATGGCCAAACAGAGGTTTACAATAGAATTATTGTACAAGCATTATGAACTAGGTTACAAGGCAAAGGAAAGGACTGGTGTGGGGACCCGGACGCTAATTCATTTCCTTAATCGTTATTAATATCAAATACACAATTAAGTAATGTGGGACATAATTTTTTTTTTCTCTTAAAATGCAATGCGGAAACGTAATGTACATATAAATCTAAGAGTACAAGTCCTGTACTAAATACATTTACTAGGTTCAATGACATATCAGTGCTGAATCCTAATCTACTTCAGAGCCCGGATCTCCACGCTAACTAGTCCTAACTCGTTCTTTTCTTGATCCCGATCTTGTCCCACTTGTTGTCATGCACACATACAAACAAGACAACAGCCAAATAACTCCGGTGAGAATTACATTCCCAGTATAAACCATGTATACATGCAATCATACAGACAATATAAACGCATATAACAGGCATTCATAACATGAATCAAAATCAGAACATGAATCAAATATTCATCGCATGTATCAAAATCCGAAACATGAATCAATATCAATAATAAATCATATTCTAAAGATGTACCATAATCAGGAATATACTTCAATATCAAGCAAGGAATCACTCTCCATGATTCTCAGACTCAGACTCGACTCAGTCCTAATCTAGAGATCCCGATCTGAATAAGAACATACACCCACCTACACTCCCGCTCGGGGTGGTGGTACGTTCTTATTCACGGACTTTGGCCCTTTCCATATCGAACATCAGGAATAGAAGCAACTCCAATTCTATCCACTTCGATATAACCAAACGTCCGATGTCCTGCCCTATCCATCAAAGACTATGGCACTTCCGCCATACACTATCCTGTGACAAAGTGCAATGGGCCAATGACGATTCCGCACTATCCGGCCCTTCTGTCACAAGACCAATCATTTAATACCTGCTATCTATAAATCCACAGAACAAGAATATCAATTCATTTATTAATTGCAAATATCAATGCAATAAAATAAAGTATGTGATTTAGGGAAACTCGAGTCAAACCTCACTCGAGTTGTGCAATCCCAACTCAACATTAATTTATACCTTTCTCTTCTCGGTCTGACGAAGACGAAGTCTCGAATTCAACTATGTCCATACCCAATCTGGTAATGACAATCGAATAGGTACAATATCAATATACAACTCAATTCAATATCTGTTCTGATCAATACTCAAATCAAAACACAATCTGATTAATATCAACGATACAATGATACAATCTCAATCAATTGTGAATCTGATCAATATCAATCTACTGATGTTTCGACGGCATAACAATACAATCTCGATAACCCCGTCAATATCAACATCACAGATATAATACCAGAACTCCTAATCAATATCGGTACAACTCATAATCTGATGTTTCGACGGCATAACAATACAATCTCGATAACCCCGTCAATATCAACATCACAGATATAATACCAGAACTTCTAATCAATATCGGTACAAATCATAATCAATAACAATACAACCCTGATATCGAATCTTTATCAAATCAATTCCGAAAATCATAACAATCACATAAACAATCTGTTCTTCGATCTGACTTCAAATATACGATGTCTACTATATCAGAAACACCATATATGATTCATATTTGATTCTGACAATATCATAATTTCAAATCATGTCTAAATGTAACAAAACTTATGTCCAGTTGTAGCCTGCGTTTGTAGGAACACAGTACTGAAGTCGGATTCAAAATCAGACGGGCGGATTTCTCGTAAATCACAAATCTAATAAAAGAAAAGGCGTAAGGATTTCTTCAAAGCTTCTCGGTGCTTCTTTCTTCGAATTCCTGAAGGAACAACAAATTGTGTTATATATATATATATATATATACATACATTTGGTTGCATGCAATTGAAACGTGGCACAATTTCACCAAACTTAGGTGGCGCTCGAGCGGTTATGAGTCACCGCTCGGGCGCGGACCACTCTGCTCGAAAATCAAGTTGTTCAACACTAGCGCTCGGGCGGCCATAATTTACCGCTCGGGAGCGGAACCTTCTGCCCGAGTGTTCAACTTGTACTACTCTGGCGCTCGGGCGGTAACTTTCAGCCGCTCGGGCGTCACACGTTCTGTCTGAATTCTTCTTTTGTGATGCATTGGCGCTCGGGCGGTCTTCTTATACCGCTCGGGCGCCAGATGTTCTGTCCAACATTTTGGCTTGTATTGCACCGACGCCCCACTTCTCCACTTGAGCTTCTACAGTCTCATTGCTAATTAATCCACTTCTGATTACAGTAATTAAATCTCGGGCATTACAACTGGGTGGAAGAATTACCCAGTGTTCTCTGGGCGTACAGAACCACTCCCCAGGCACCTACTCAAGAAACTCCTTTTAACTTGGTATATGGTGCCGAAGCAGTTTTACCAGTTGAGATCGGACAAAGTTCTTCCCGGGTAGAATCTTACCCTGATAAAAATGATCAAAGCCGGGCCATGGAGTTGGATTTGGTAGAAAAAAAAAGAGATCGGGCATCTATTCGAATGGAAGCATATCGGGGCAGGATTGTGAAATCATATAATAAGAAGGTCCGGATCAAGAACTTCCAAATAGGGGATTTGGTCATGAAAAAAGTCAATCATGCCGGAGATGTTGGGAAACTAGAAGCTCGGTGGGAAGGACCTTATAAAATAACCCGGAAGGTCAGCTCAGGATCTTTTTATCTAGAAGATGCCCAAGGACACTCTCTCAAAAGGCCTTAGAATATTTTTCATTTAAAGAAGTACTATACTTAACAAATGTAATTGTTTATTGGAAGATATAATGAAAGATCAATTTTCCAGAGAAATATTGTGCATCTAGTTATTATATATCGGGGAGCCACACCTCGATCAATAAAAAGCCCAGGGCACTACACCCTGGCTCGGGGAACCACGCCTCGACCATTCTCAAGTCCCGGGACATGATCTCCGGCCCAAGGCTCCGCGTCTTGATTCTTAAAAAACCCAGGGCACTACACCCTAGCTCGGGGAACCACACCTCGACCATTCCCAAGTCCCGGGACATGATCCCCGGCCCAAGGCTCCGCGCCTTGATTTTTAAAAAGCCCATGGCACTACACCCTAGCTCGGGGAGCCACACCTCGACCATTCCCAAGTCCCAGGACATGATCCCCGGCCCAACGCTCCGCGCCTTGGTTCTTAAAAAGCCCATGGCACTACACCCTGGCTCGGGGAACCACACCTCGACCATTCCCAAGTCCCGGGACATGATCCCCGGCCCAAGGTTCCGCGCCTTGGTTCTTAAAAAGCCCAGTGCACTACACCCTGGCTCAGGGAACCACACCTCGACCATTCCCAAGTCCCGAGACATTATCCCCGGCCCAAGGCTCCGCACCTTGGTTATTAAAAATCCCAGGGCACTACACCCTAGCTCGGGGAACTATACCTCGACCATTCCCAAGTTCCGGTACATGATCTCCGGCCCAAGGCTCCGCACCTTGATTCTTAAAAAGCCCAGGACACTACACCCTGGCTTGGGGTTCCACACCTCGACCATTCTTACATCCCGGGACACGCTCCCTCATCCAAGGTTCATATTTCCTGCTTATTCAAGCCTTTGTCTTTAACTAAAAAGATCTATGATTCTTGCATATATTAAGAGCACATGGATTGCTGCCCGGGTAAATGGTTTCTTATCCGGGTTATTTATTAAAATTCCCGGTTAGTTCATAACACTTAGAAATTTTTATGATTATTGCGAGTTCTAGTGACCGGGTAATTTAGGAGTTATCCGAGCGTCGTTAAAAATATCAATTATATAAAAGTCCGAAGGCTGAAAATTACAAAAAATAATTGAAAAGAACTACAATCCTATTCTAAATCTAAATCTACTGGAGTGGATTGCTCTCCGGCCTCTTCAGGAGCCTTTTCAACCTCCTTGTCAGCAGCATCGTCCTTAGGAAGGGAATCGATGGCTTTATCTACGTCCGGAAAGCCCTCCTTGCCTACTGAGATGAGGCCCTCTTCCTCAAATTGCTCCTGGCATTTATTGAAGCCGACTTTGAAGTATTTATAAGATTTGTCTTCAACAGCCGCTTGAAATTCTGCAGATTGAAGGAAGACAGTCCGCCATTCCTCTTGAGTCAGTTGCAGGAGCCTTAGCCTATCCTCGGCAGCAACAGCCCGATGCTGCTGAGTGCTGGCTTCATCCTCAAGGTAGCCAACTCGGGATTCCAGGAATGCAATCCGCCTCCCAAGGCTCTCCTCCCGGGCCAAGCCTTCATCTCGGGCAATCTGAGTAGAGTCCAGTTGCTGATTGGCCATTTCCAGGGAAGCTTGGAGACCGGTTGATTTCTCCTCATGAAGTCTCTGAGCCCGGGCAATCTCCCCTTGAAGTTTATCATTGATTTCTTGAGCAGCACGGGCTTGCTGACCTTTTTTCGTGGCCACTACAGCCACCTCCTCAAAAACCAAGATGATCATATGAGCCGCTTATATAAAAGGAGTTTTAAAAAAAACAAACAACCAACAACAAAGGAAGAAGAAAGAGAAAAGTGATAGAACTTACAGACAGGAGCCGGTTTGATCCCTCCTGGAATCTAACACTAGCAGGGTTGCTCTTCAGAAGTGCCTCCTCAGCAGGGTTGAGTATCTGCTTGAGGCGCATAACACCAGTAGAAGTAGCCCCCTCAAAAAAGATGTTAGCCAGGGTAGGCTGATTAGTTGGAGGAATCTCTTGGCCGGGTTCACTAGAGGATTGGTGGCGAAGAAGAGTTGATTGAACAGACCGGGAAGTGCCCTGGCCACCCTCGGGAAAATCCTCCAGAATGATCGGCTCAGGGACTGCAACAGCTTTTCTTTTCCTCTGCCTGAGAGGAATGAGATCTTCAGCATCTTCCGAGAGCTCAGCCGCAACCCTAGCCCTGATTTCTTCTTGATCCCGGGAGGTATTAGCCCAGGCCGCTTCAGCTCTCAAGGCTGCCTCCTCCTCAGCCCGCCTCTTTTCTTCCTCAGCAGCTGCCCGGCGGGCTACCATCTTCTTCTCTTGAGCCGCCTTCTCAGCTGCCCGTTTCTTGGCAAAGGCGGCTTGCATCTTGGAATTATCTGCATAGAAAGGAGACAGGATTATAAAAAAATAAAATAAAATAAGATAGTAAGGAAACAGAGAAGAAAAAGGAAGTATCGGGTTGAGAGCCCGAGCCTGCTACCTCGTCAATCACCCGGTCTAAGGGGTCCTCAGCCCGAGAACCCAACCCATAGGCCACTAAATTTTCATCTGCGATAAGGGATGAAGAAGAGTACTTACGCCTCTCCACCAATGTTTGACTCACAAGAAAAGGCTCCTCAAATTTATAGGATTGGGGGAGGGCAGGTTGTTGAGGAAGGGAACTGAGAAACCCGGTTAGACAAGGAAGAGGACCCGGGAGTTGGATATAAAAAAATTTTCTTTTCCATCCCTTTTGAGATGAAGGGATATCGTCAAGGAATCGAGCATTTAGCCGGGCGGTCAGTGAAAATGCATTATCCCCAAGCCGGCAAGTGAAGTAATAATGAAAGATGAGGGGGGTGATGAGAAGATTGTTTATTTTAAAAAAGACATAGGCCGAGGCCATAATCCTGAAAGAATTGGGATGAAGTTGATTAACAGGCAAACCAAAAAATTTGGCAACCTCAGTATAAAAGGAAGGGAGGAGGAACAGGAGACCATTTCTAACCTGGTCTCGAAAGAAGGTGGTGTATCCGGGGGGAGGGTGATCTGCCCGATCTGAGGGACCGGGAATCAGAATGGAAAGATTAGAGGGGATAGACCCCAGAACCCGAAGCTCCTCGTCTACCCCAGAGCGCAAATTACTGCTTAAAGAGGAAAACCAAGGAGTGCCCGGGTCTCGGTGGGAGGAGGGCTCGAAGCCCGAGCTTTGCCTTTGCCCTTGCTCTTGGCAAGAGCTCGGGAATGGCTAGAAGTGGAAGGTTTTGAAAAGGTTGGTTGGGTTTGATGAGCTAAAGGTTTTTTAGGAGTCTGAGTAATAGAGCAGCGAGGCGGAGAGGGAGAGGAATCAGAGCGCAGCGCGATGGACTCGTCACTAGGCGAGCCTCGCGCATGGGCTCCTGAAGTCGAAGAGGTAGATTCAGACATAGTTCGAAAGAGAAAAACTTACAAATTTTTCGGAAGAGAGACGGTAGAGGATTGTCGGAGTTGAGTATTTTGCGCCGAGAAACTTCGAGGAAAAATTTTGCAAGGGCTTCGCCGAGAGTTTGAATTTAAAAGTGATTTTTGAAAAATAGGAGGGTTACTATATATAAAAGGAGGGAGTCAGTTTCCACCGTTGATCTAGATCGAATCGGACGATCAAGACGGATCTTGGAAGTTGTGCCGGCAGACGAAAGGACGCATACGGTTATCGAGTTGTCAGACTTATTCACTTCTGGGAATACGAAACGTTTGTCGACGGGAATTAATGATAAGGTACAAGTCATCATGACAATAGCCCTGTCATCATGAGGCCCCGACATCTTATTCTCAGCCCGGGAGACATGAGGTCCCGGCATCTTATTCTCAGCCCGGGAGACATGAGGCCCTGGCATCTTATTCACAGTCCGGGATATCATTCCATCTTTGAAAGTATTTGAAGCCCCCGATGCTCTCACACATTCTGAATTATCATACGGAAGTGCAAGTATGACTGATCGGGACAGCGAGTTAGACTCTAGCCCGACTATTTTAGGGATGGGTGGTGATACCCCGATAAGGATTCGGGTCATCATGATTGACCCGGGTCATTAATTGGATAGCCCATGTTAAAGCCAATGTGACCAGGTACTTTCCTTAACTACCCAGGCACTACTTTCCCGGGAGATCGTCATCATAGCCCGAGCTCTCAAACAAGTACCCGGACACCTTACTACCCGTGCCACCTCGAGAATTGCACCACACTCGAGTGTGATTGATACAGGCCGTCTAATCTGTCAGAACCACTTGTGCCTAGAGTGTCCTAGAAGTCATCAGAAGCTATGGTATGGGCAGTGGAGTTGCCATACTTAGTAGGTGGCACGGGAAACGAGGTACCTACCCATTTTCTACTATAAATAGCAGGTATTAATGTCATTTACAGATTCTGAAACCTTTGAATTCTCAAGTACTTACATATTTTTTCTCAAATATTGCTTGTGTTCATCTAAAAACCTGCTGACTTAAGCATCGGAGTGGCCACGCCGGACACCCCTCCGGCGCCTTTTTACGAGTTCATTTCCTTGTTTGCAGGTGCTATTGAAGCCATTATCTTCACTCAAATTCCCAAACATTATAAATTACTGATTTGACCCGTTGGAGCTCCTTACCCGGCTCATCCATTTCAGCGAGTTCATATCAATATATATTTTAATTATTCATATTTTTTTAATATAAGATTAAGAATATGAGAAGGAAGCAATAACTCACATCCAATCAGGTCCTTATCAACACAACGCGATAGCAAGAGCTCCCACTCTTTTTCTCTTGTGGTTTTTTTATTTGTCTGCTTATTTCACTGGATTATCGTCTTAATAGCATTCAGTTATTTTCCTGTGCTTTTTTTCACTGCTTTTAATAGATTTCACTGGATTATCATCTTAATAGCAGACTTCGCAATTTTCTTTCTGGGTGGTAGCATACTACTGGTTATTTCTGGTTTTCACTTGGTTTATCTTAGTTTTATTCGTGGTATAGCCCAATTTCTAAGCAGTTATGGGTTTTCTGGTTTGTGATTTCAGTTCTGCTGGGAAATGCGTCTACAACTGAGATTTTGGTTCTGTTTCGGCCCTGTTTCTGGTTTATGCTTCTGCAATTGCTCTTACGTCTCCTAAGACTTTTTTCTCAATCGATATTGATGCTTCTACAAACCCTCCCACTGTCAGGAGTCCCTACGTGAGTTTGGTTGTTTCTAATCCTAGTCTAAATTGAGATATACCATTTAACTGCTCTACAAAAATTCTGATAGAATCTCTATAGGTACTGAGGAAATCAATAGTACTTACAGTACTTGGGGAATTGTTTGGTTGGGTTTTTCCTGGGCTAGTTCCTGGCAAGGTTGCTCTTATGAAATAATGTAAGGGATGGATTGTTCAATTTCAAGTTTTCACTCACCATAGTGGGTGGCATTTGTGGGACTGTGGGCATCGTCTTGTATTTCGTGTACGGGCATCTTTTGCATCTTAAATATGCCAAATGTTGGTGGTTCAAGCGAGCCATTAAGGTTAGTGGCAACCAAGTTCTGTGACTGTCAAGAAGAAGAAAGTCTAGGGTGCCAAAAACAAACATGTTGCTAATCTAGAAGAACAGCTGATTTACAAACACTGCTAGCAGAGTGCTCAAAGGACTGGTGGAGCAGACTTTGACAGGGTGCGCCTAGGATGTTTTAATGTATTCAACAAACAAAACTCCAAATAAAAAATAAGAACGAGGGCGAGTTCTTCTACTATGCCACTAAAATGAATTCAGCTTGTTGAAATAATCCGAGTTTTAATACCTTCATAAATCAAAAGTGTGTCTAGGAAAAAGAGCGGATCTGCAGGGTGTTGGATCTCGGTTTTCTACACGCCCAATGTAGCGCCCTTACCCGAGTCACTACTAAACAGACTAATAAGCATGCAACATTAAAACTTAATAACAACAATTAAACAGCGGAAACCAAATAACTTAATCATCTTACAACCCAAATGAAAACAGAACAAACAACAGCAGTCTTAAACATTAATACAACCATATCGAAACATAATTCTGAACGAGAAAACGATAAACCACACATAAACCCTCCACTGGATCACCACCGAAAACCCAACTGCTCTAGCCACTGCCCTGGTCGTCCGCACCGTCCAACCTAAGATCTGCCCCGTGGAATGGGGTGCCCAAGATGAAAACAAGGACGTGAGCGACAATCGCCCAATACGAGAATGTACGAGTATACAAACTGATATGATGCATGCGAAATGCAATATGCTCGGATATCAAGGATCAAGTCAAGAATCTCATGCTCAGTCTAGAGGCGCCTGAGTGTGTAGTCTCTGATCTGCCCTAGGCATGTTTTGGCTCCCACACTCATCATCAGAGCCCGCGGGTCCCGTCGGACACTGTAGCTCTCGATGTCCCATCGTCCACAATACAGAATAGGGCTGAGCGACCCCAACAAACGAGGTATATCTCAAAAGATATCAGGCTCAACATGATATGTCGTGCATAATATGCCAAAGCAGTAAAACATGTATAATGCAACACATAAATATGCAGCATATAAGTGTGTATACTACGCTTGGATATCTCAGTCAGTACATCACGTACCTCACTAAAACAATCTGACAGAAAACTCTTAACCTAGACAATACCAAAAATATGAAATCACTATCAAACCAGATTCTCAATTACCAAACATGCTATAAAGTTCTTCCTAAAGGCTTTAGGATTATACCTGCGTCCGTCGTCAGCCCGCTGATGAAGTCTCGATCTCAGTTCACCGACCCCCCTTCGAGTCGACACTAGCTCCGAAACTTCCCGACACCAAAGTACCCTAAAAAATGGCTAGAAAACCTAAGGTATCAGGCAAGAACTCTCTCTCTGAAGGATGCGGTGTAGGAAACAAAAGAATTCGGCTTCCATTTATAGGTTGCATCCGGACTAGTTCGGAAATCCGAATCAATCTTATCTGCCACGTGTCAGAATCTCATTCGTCTGGTTGGATTTCTCGAGATAACGTAATCGGAAGTAGATCGGGTTATCCATTTAAAATTCGGTGGATCCAACAGATTAATCCTAAATTATCAATTCGTTAATAATACTTAATTAACAACTCTTTAATTATCTCTTAATTAATACTTCATTCAAAATAAAAATTCGTGTCATTACACCCAAACGCAGCGGAAGTTTTAAAATTTTTATTTTATTTTGACAATCAAAATATATTTGATTGGGCATTGTATGGTTTTAAAAATCAAAACATTCCTAGGGCGTAAGAATTTACCTTTGTGAATTAAATCACTTTGCTCCAACTAATCCGGTATAAACAGATTAGCTCTTGATGAATCCCTACGAACTTTCTTCAATGAACTCCTTGTTTGATCCTCCTATCAAGTCCACGACTAGATCGCTAGATCCTCTTCCAAATTGCACTAGAAAATATGGAAGAGATTTTACGTAGGAAAAAATTATTGGAGAGACAGCTAAATATTCTTTCTCAAGAGAGGTGGCCGATTTTTATTTTTCTTTGGAGGAGGTGTTCTCGAAATTTTGGTTGTGGTAGCCTGGGTTATGACTTCTCAACCCACTTTTATAATTAACCCATGACCTAATTATCACAGTATAATAATTGGACCATTTAATTAACATTAATGGGCTTGATCAATTAATTGGATTAGTACACATAATTTAATCAATTAATCAAGATCCATCAATAACTTTAATTATTTAATATAATGGACTTTTACTTTTACAAGTCCATTAAACATATACCCACCATATTTAATTTATTAATTAATAAGCTCAACTTTTGAGTTTAATAAATTAAATCATTTATAAATTCAACATTTGAATTTATTATTTAAATTATATATTCAACTACTTGAATTTTATCACCTCCAAAATTTAATATTTAATAAAACTTAACTTTTGAGTTTAATAAATTAAATTCTCAAATTTTATAAATCCAACTACTCGAATTTATTCTCTCAAAATTTAGTTATCATAAATTAAACTCTTTGAATTTACTTTATAATATAAATTCAAATTCTTGAATTTATTCTCTCAACGGGAACAAACGATCCAGTACTTGTATGACCCTCAATGGTTCAGGGATACAGCTAGCCGTGGGTTCACAACTCTTTGTGATTCAGGACATAATCCCTTATTCGGGCTTACCCTAGTTAGCCCCATTCTTTTCATCAACACCTTGATCAAGAATGTCAGAACTCATTTCTGATTGCACCCAACGGATCATGGTAAGAGCGTTTAGTAGCATCGCCCCATGATCCCCTAGGTATCACTGATAGTGCCTGCAAGAACAAGTCGATTATGATTAACGTACAGTACGGTCTCTTCATCTCATATATCCCGATCGAATCTGCAACCATTGGTTCATCGAGGGTTGCATATTAATTCGATAACTATGTGACACATATAATAGTGGCATCGCGTGTACTAATTGGAAAACTCCTTCTCCAACGTACATCTCATACTCTGGCCAGAGATTCCATACACTATTATTACTTCAGATCACATAGGATATCCACACCCGTTGATGAACGGTGAATCCCCGACTACAATGCTGTGTCGCAACTGTACACAACCTCGCCACCTGATGACTCTCCTAGAGCCGGTAAACAAGTCAAAGCACAGCCCTAGCATATAGAGCATCAATGTTGTCCCGGGTCGTAAGGATTGATTGTGTACAATCATAACCACGGACTTATCCTCTCGATGAATGATAACCACTTGGAAAGTCAGAGGGAGGGTTGTTCGGTATAATCATCATATGACTACCCATCTGCATGTTTGGACATCTCTATGTCATTGTTATTTGGATCGAACTACCAAAAACTAGAATTTTGTGGTTCTTAATAGATTAGATTTAATTCATTGAAATTCAATCTAATAAAACAGAAAAATTATAAATCTTCAATATTATAGATAGAAATACCGCAAATAGAGTCATTGCAAGACCCATCAAAGGAGTCGTTCCCCATCCCGGAGCTACTTTAACTTATTCCGATTTCAATAAACTCTCTAGAGTAGTTCGTCTTGGGCTGGATCAGATCTGTTGTCATCTAATTAAAACTCTACATCTTGATGTAGCGACTATTAAATACAAAGTGTTACACCAAATGATTAATGTTTGACTTGTTTATGTTGCCTGAAAATGCTTAAAGATGACTGAAGCTAAAGTAAAATAAACCAAAACCCATTACCACCAACGTATCCTACCCTTCAACACGAATGTGGTAACACTAAAATAAATTGATAAACAATCTTGAAAAGCGATTGCATCCTCCATTGGATAGAAGCAGAAGCTATGTAACGTACAAACACAGAAATATCTGTTACCATAAACAATTTTGAATAATCTTATCCATAAACAATTTTACATAATCTTATCCTTTATCCAGAAAACAACACTGATGTGTTAAACTAAATGATGAATATTCGAGTTGTGAATATTCGAGTTGTTTAAGATGATTGGAAGTGCCTAAAGATGACTGAAGCTCAAGCAAAATAAGCCAAAAACTGATTACAAACAAAAGATCCTACCCTTCTGCATGAACGTTGTAACACTGAAAATCGATTGCATCCTCCATTGGACAAAATTAGAAGCAATGTAACGCACAAACAACAGAAATTTATCATAATCTTATCCAAAATCTATAAAATAAAACCGATGTGTTAAACAATTAATGAATACTTGAGTTGTTTAAGTTGATTAAGAGTTCCTAAAGATGACTGAAACTCAAGCAAAGTTAGCCGAAAATTGGTCACTTACCACCATGGATCCTACCTTTCTACAGGGATTTGGTAATACTAAAGTAATCAAATAAACTATCTCGAAAACCAACCCACTCAATAGAAGTAAAAACAACGTAACATATATAGAAATACATAAATATGTTCTGCCACAAATGATTTTATATAATCTTATAATTCAAGAAGAAGATTTAGGATGAGTATGGTTATGAAGTCTTTGATATTCATCAATCCAATGGAGCCTATACTTCAATAAGAACGTGTTAACACTAAATCCATTGCATCCCCCATTGGATAAAAATACAAGAACCAGCCTAACAGACAAACACAGTCATACATTCTGCTAATGATCTTGAATAATCTTATTCTAAATTTCAAGCAGCTTTACGATGAGTATTGAAATGAAGTCTTTGATATTATCAAACGAATGATAAGAGTACAATAATTAAACAAATGATCCCGAAAATCGACTGTATCCTCGTACAAAGACAGAAATATGTTCTGCTACAAACAATTTTACAGAATCTTATTCTCAATTTCAAGAAGATTTAGGATGAGTTTTGTTATAAAGTCTCTGATATTCATCAAGCTCCTCATAATAAATGTCCCACACGCACCTCACACATCCGCAGCCGCAGCAATCCCCGGGCAGCGGCTTCTCCGGCGGCGGGGGAACCGGGATTGTTGGATTCTCCTCCTTTTCCTCTTTGACATGATTATCTTCGTTGGTGGATTTATCAGCCATCTTCTGAAGGTTAAGGGAGAGGGAGGAGGAGGCGAGGCCGAGAAATCTTGGGTGGCGGCGGCGTTTGAACGTGGAAAGAGAAGTAGTGGCGGGGCTTTGTCGGACTAAATGAGTTAATAGCGTCATAAATTTAGGACATATACGACGAGAATCAATTATAGAGGGCAGGTGGGTCTTCATTGACAAAAATACCCTTCAACCCCACAGTCAAACCATGTGTGCGTGTAAATGAATCCAATTGAAAATTAATTAATAAAAACTAGGGAATCGACTCACGCGTTGATTGCTTGTACAATATTTTTTTATAATTCATTTAGTTTAAATTTAAATGAGGATCAAAATATAATTATAAAAAATAATGAGTGATTATACTGTAATTTTGATATATAAATTAAAAAATAAATAGAAAATAGAAAGAAATAAAAAAAGACCAAAGTATGAATTAAATCTGCAATTTATTGTATAAAAAACAAAGACTTTATCCGCTGAACTACATATGGTTTGCAGTAAAATCTTAATACTTTATTAATATATATAATAATTAAAACAGACTATGACACCAAAAGTTAGTTACCTTAAGTGTTTCAAACTTAAAAATATAATATAGATTAAAAGTTTTTTTTTTGTATATAATCATAGAGTGGGTCTCATGTGAGACCGTCTCACGGATATTAATCTGTGAGACGAGTCAATCTTATCTATATTCACAATAAAAAGTAATACTCTTAGCATAAAAAGTTGTACTTTTTCATGAATGACCCAAATAAGAGATCCGTCTCACAAATATGACCCGTGAGACCGTCTCACACAAGTTTTTACCATAATCATATGGTGCTGTATTTTTAGGTAGAGCTTGTGAATATTCACGGAGTGTTTGCAATTAATAAAAAAAATGATTATTGATTTTTTGGATTTAAAAAATCAGATTCTTCGTTATCTTTTATTTAATTTAATTGAAATCCAAAAGTCGATAATAAGGTGATTTTGATTCTACAAAGTGATTCTAGTGACAAATTAATATTCAAATAAATTATTTATCAAACAATACAACTTCTCATTTCATCTTTTCATTTTTGTTTTCAAACTCTACCCGCTTTTCATTTTTTCACACCTATTAATCACTTATTTAAAATTATAATATATAGCAAACATTTCCTTACTTTTCACAATTAACTCCGATTGCACTGCATTCCTTGAAGAAAAATTACAATTATTCATTTCCTCAAATATCGTAATTGAGTGTGTGTGCATATATAACACTTTATGAATTACTTGGATGTAAAATTCATTAAGTGTGAATTCTGGTTGGAAAAGGTAGCATTTTCGGTACATATTATATCTAGCAGTGGCATTGAGTTGGATCCAGCTAAAGTGGCAGCAGTGAGAGAATGGGTTGAGCAAAAGAATGCGTCAGAGATCCGTAGTTTCCTATGCTTGGCAGGCTACTACAGGAAATTTATTCAGGGGTTTTCCTCTATTGCATTGCCACTCACTTCATTAACTAAGAAAAATTCTAAATTTGTATAGAGTGAAGAATGTGAGAAGATTTTTTATACTTTGAAGCAAGCTCTTATCACAGCGCCAGTTTTAGCCATGTCATCAGGCCAAGGCAATTTTTTGTTATACACAGATGCTTCTAAGCTCGGTTTAGGTGCAGTATTGATGCAGGATGGTCGGGTGATAGCTTATGCCTCCAGACAGTTGAAAGTGCATGAGAAGAACTATCCGACTCATGATCTCGAGTTAGCCGCCGTAGTCTTTGCGTTGAAGATATGGAGACATTACTTGTACGGCGGGAAATGCCAGATATTTACCGATCACAAGAGTCTCGAGTACTTCTTCACGGAGAAAGAAATGAACATGAGACGAAGACGGTGGTTGGAGTTAGTAAAAGACTACGATTGTGAAATTAGCTACCATCCCTGGAAAGCTAATGTTGTGGGAGATGCTTTGAGCAAGAAAATAGCAGTCGTAAAACAGCTGACACCGCAAAGATCTCTTTAGTCAGAGATTCATAGGTTTGGCCTAGAAGTTTAACTTAAGGGTAGAGCTCCCAAGTAGTACAATCTGACAATCCAGTCTTCTTTGCTAGACCGAATTCCTAAAGGTCAGCCTTCAGATGAACTGTTACAGAAATGGAGACAAAAGGATGAAGACAAGGGCAGTGTACTCTACGCAGTGTCCGATGGAATTGTTAGATACAGGGGAAGGATGTGGGTTCCTAGTGTTGATTCGATCAAAGATGATATGTAACGTACCGTACTTTTAAACATACTTGAAATTTGCGGAAAATAAAATTTTTTCTTAAATAAGAAATAAACTATCGAGAGTGAAAATACAGATAAAAGTTTGACTAAATAACTGAAACGTAAAGAGTTCAAACTATTTTTGTGATACCAAGTCACAACCAAAACTAGTTTGCAAAAGAACTTGTTTAAACAACAACACCAAGTAGTTTTATTAAAATCAGAGTGTATGTGTTCCACATGCATAAAATCCTTGAAACATAAGCGGTCCTCAGGTTAGTCCACCGCACAGTCCAAGCCAGCTCACTGATCCCCGCCTCTCGTCTCCTCATACTCGTCCTCACCTGCATCGATCAAGTCTAAGGAGTCTAAAGACTCCACGCATATAAACTGGGAATATCAAGTAATGTATAATAAAACCACATGCATTTTAAAGTAGCTCATACATAACTTAAAACTTTGAACATACTTACATAAACATAGACATGCCATCGATTTATAAACATTTTCATAAACGTACTTGCACCATACATACTTAAACATGCGTCATCATCATTTTGCATAGAGATATGTTTCCAAGCAAGTGACCCATACATATTGCGCCTGATCAGACTAAATGTTGTGACTTTGATTGTTGCACTCCCAATAGCAGGTTGTCCGCAAGTAGTATAATTCGGTGAGTCCGATATCGTATCCACAGGGAAGCTACGATAATTACAAGTCCACAACAATGTCTTTTTGTTTTTGTTTTTATTTTAATTGTTTGAATCTTTAATTGATACTTTTTAATTGTTCAAATTTTAATTTAAGTAGTTGAGATTAGATGATCCACTCTTGATATTTTAATAAAGTGAACATTACTGAACATTATTGAAATCTACATAATAAAATGGTTCCAATACATTAAATAATCATATTTATATTATGTTATATACTATTTTCTTATAAGTATAAAATATATATCAAAACTTATAAATGTTGTCAAGTATTTATTGTGCTATATATATTTTTACACACAAAATCAAGGTTCTCACTTTAAATGGTTGGTAAAACAAAACTAACATTTAAATGGTACCAAGAAATTAATAATATGATATATTGATATATAATAAATCAAGGCATCCACTTTAAATGGTTGGTAAAACCAAATAAACATGATGGTACCAAGAATTTAGTGTAACATATAGCAACAATAAATCAAAACTCCCACTTATAAGTAGGGTATAAAAATGCTTAAAGAAAGAAATATAACATAAACAATAAATAATGATTAAATAATATAAAACATAGATTATTACCTTTTAATAACCTTATTATTGTCACGCCCCGAGTCCGAAGTATCGGTGACAACCGGCATTGTTTAACAATTATATTGAAAAAAATAAAGCCTCGTATCAAATCAAACCAGTCTTTTTCATAAATAGAATATTGTCTTACAATGACAAAAGAATAAACTTTTACACCAGAGTTTGCAAAAACTAGAAAAGAGTACAAGTTCTTGATTTCTCGAATTCTGATCACCATCCCCAAAACGCTTCTTGCTCCTCCTCGTTTACTTGTTCTTCATTTTTATCTGAAATTTGTAAGGGGTGAGTGTTTTGGGAAAACACTCAGCAAGTGGGGGGTCGATCGATTCCAAAGATACATATAGAACTTAATTCTTTAAAATTTTTCTTTAAGATACTTTCAAAACTTAATATTTCTAATTTGACAAGACGGAAACGAATCGAATGAAAGACAGAACTTATCAAACAAAGCAAAAACAACTCAGATCATTTCAGAACAGACAAAACACTGTTACTCATCTCATTTCTATGGTCAAATTGTCCCCAATATGTTAGTCCTCTAAGGGGTGAGGCCAGAGCTCGGTTTTATACCCACCGGTGGGGGCCAGACAGAAATGGTTTTATACCCGCCATTGGGGGCCAAACGGAAATGGTTTTATACCCACCATTGGGGGCCAAAACAGAATTCACAATTCTCGTCCCATTTCAAATTCGAGTTGTAACAGTGTACACAGACAAAACTTATCATCTTTACATAGTTCAGATTTTTAGACAGACACAGCGGAATCAAAGGAATTCAAAGCATAGAAGAAATACATAATCGATCGAAATTTTTAAACAGAAGAGGTAACAATTTTCGAAAATATGATCATACTTATAAGCATATCATATTACTTTTATTCAAGGTTTAAAATAGAAACAAATACTTAATCAAAAGCCCACTTACTGATTTTTGTAGGAAGTTTCTTGTCGAAAATCGGGCAGCACTTTCGACGTTACTTTGGCAAATTCTGTCTTCGATCGAGCAACACTTTGACGCAGGATTACAACTCTGGTCTACATGAAATTTCCTTCTTCTTCTTTGCTTTGTTGGCCGAAACTTGGAGAGGTTTGAGTAGGGTGAGGACCGAATTTTTATGCTTATTTTTGGAGCACTTTTTCTTCAACCTTGATGTCTTATTTATAGGAAATTTTTGGTCCGTTCTCCTCCCCCATGGCCGAACTCTTGCTCCCCAAGAAAGGATTTATTGTGCTCATAATGCTTGTCAAAGGCATACCAAGCATCAAGGGTCATTCTTTGCATAATAAAGATGTCCTAGCCCTTAGCTCCTCCCGCAGCTCCTTCATGGGTTAACGCAAAGGTTATTTCCTGCACATTTAATTTGTCCAAACTCTTGGCTCAACTTATAGCTCCATTTTTGGTCTTGTTAGGACAAGCTTGGTTGAGCTGCTTTGAGCTGACAGATCGAGTTCTTGAGCTGGGGTTTTACTCCTCTCGGGACAATACTTTGATGAATGCGATTACTTGTAGCTTAGCCTCCCGTTGAGTTAATCTCCGAGCTTTGAAGCTATTTCTTCGAGTTAAGTTAGCTGAAATTTAAGTTAATATTCAAGTTATCTAGTTGGAACGAAAATTTTAGAGCTTAGTTTGAGTTAAACTTCAAGTTCGTATTACTTACTTGATTCGCCTTGGATCGTAAAATCTCGGGTTCTCACAATTATCATACCAAGAGCTTCACCTTTTCATCTCAACCTTGGGAAGTTAGCGACTCATTATTCAAAGTATAAAACTTTGAATATGAAATTAACATGCTAATTATTTTTAAATGATGAAATAAAAAAAATAAAGAGAGAAATATTATGAACTCAAAGATTTTTTCATAGAATGAGGGATATCTCAATTCATTACAATGCACCCCTATTTATAGCCAAATTTGGGGAGACAACCACAAATAAAATATTATTTTTTACACAAAATTCTTCATTGGTGTTCCAAGAAATCATATCATATTACACATCACTTTTGAAAATCTTCTCATCCGAATTTTCTTCTCCACATATAATAAAACATGTGGATAATTGAGTTGTTTGAATTGTGGTATTTTATTTTAACCATTTGACCAAGTAGTTTGAGAGATATGGTCAAAATACTAGAGCATGGTAAAACTGTCACTCCTTCGATAACTTTATTTGTTGCTTAATTTGATCCCAATTGTGAGAAGATTTTTATCTCATGCTTGTCACCAATATTGTAGATATTATCATCAACTTTCTACAGGTCCAAGAATCATCTTAATCCCATTTGCAACGCCAAGTTTATTCTTGTTTTATCGAACCTGTAAAAATAGTAACNTTATTTTCAGGTAATTAAATGTACATGGCCTTCAGAAATTCCTAATAAGAGTCTCAACTCCATATTCTCACAGGTTAATAAATGTTTCAATTCAGGGGAACGATTTCTCTCATGGAGTTGGAATACAGATAAATGCTCAGGAAAATGGTTTACAGAATGCAGACAGACAAACGAGCCAGATTAATCAAAAGATAGGAAATCCATTGATTCAAAATCTAGTTATTCTTATTTTATATATATATTTTTCCTGGTCTTCTTTTGAGATTTTTTCTTTTATTTCGTAACATCATAGAATCAGACAAAGTTTATGCTCATTGGCCACATATTTATTTAATTTTTACAATATATTTCTCTCTTTCTATTGTTTTTTCTTCTTCCTTTCTTTCTCTCTTTTTTTTAAGAGAGATAGATGGGTCGTAGCATAGAACTTTGAAATAACAAAGATCGTCAACATTTCTCTCTTTTTTTTTTCCAGGAAATATCAATTTTTTTTTTCAAAATAAGAACTCAAGATCTAAACAATAGATAGCCTCTCTTATGATCAATAAAGGCTTGAAAGTTGTTTTTTCAATCCTCTCCACTCACTTAAAAAATATTTGTGAGTTTAAAATTTTAGGCACTCTTATAAGATATATCTTGGGTCATATACTTTAAAAACTGATCTTATCACAATGGTTAATCACTCAAAAAGATTTCATAAATCATATTTTTATAGTGATCTGTATATAAAAATTGACTTTTTTTTCAAATAAAAATTAAAACATCCTTAGATAGATTAGTACATGTTCTAATTTAAACATTTCAAACATGTAATGTATGATATTTTTACAAAAATTATTAAGATACAAACAATAAACATGGTTTTATTTTAAAATAATATATTTTTTTGAAATATATATTTTTTTAAAAAAATTTTTAAAATTTTTTATTATTATTTTTTTTATAAATTTGTTCTCCCCCCAAACAGAATATGACATTGTCCCTAATGTCAAAATAACTATTAATAAAGAGTACATATTGAAAGAGATATCACCTTGAATTTTATTGAAGATAACAAACTAAAACAAACGCAAACCAATCCACGACTTTTGAATCAATGATCCAACTTTCTTTTCTTACTGCTTGATTGCGACCAATTGATCTTTGCTATCATCGGATCAGGTTTATGAACAAAAGCTTCAAATCATTAATTAATTGGTCGGCAGTCGAAGCAGAGATGAGCATCCTTCGTGAATTTTCTGAAATGAAATTCTGTTCCACAGCTTTATCAAGAAATGTCAACAAACTGTCATAATAATTATCGATATTCAACAAGCCCACATGTTTATTATGGATATTAAGTTGTGCCCAAGAAACAGTATGAAAAATTTCTTCTAATGTACCAAAATCACCTAGTAATGCGATAAAAGCATCAGAATTTTCAATCATTTTGGTGATTCTTTCATACATTGAAGAAAGTTTTAATTCCTCCCCAATCGTAACACCTGTAATATTTCCTTCAGCTAAAGCTGTAGGAATAATACCCAAAACCTGACTACCTCAAAGATGTGCATATGTTGAAACAGATCCCATTAACCCAATATTACCTCCCCCATATACCAAGTGAATTTTTCTCTCAGCCAATATATTTCCAAGATTATTTGCTGCTTCTACAAACACTTCATTTTTTCCGGGACTCGACCAACAAAATACACAAATATTTTTCAATGTTTGTGCAGAGGATCCAGCCATGTTTTTACTTTCTTTTTGGTCTGCGAAAATAGAGAGAAAGATGAGAGATTTTATAGGGGTTATATGTTATCATGACAAAACTATGGGTCACAGTTGCAAACAGAATAAACAGTAAAAACAATAATAACACACATGCATATAAACAGTAGTGTGATTGTGGCTCACAATTTTCCTCTGGTTTTACATCCAGAAACGGTTTCAACGCCTTCTATGAGTCGAGGATATGCTTCCCATCCAATTTTCTTATAAATTGTTTTTTAGTCGGATTCCCAAGACTATTAAAATGACGCTCGTCTTGGAATTGTTTCCATAAACGGAGAAGTTCAATATGCACGTGTCCACTAGAATGCGTCTCAAGAGTCAATAAGATGTTATCTAAAGACTCCTTACTCAGCCCATTCTTAATGAAACCAATTTTATCTTCTCTGTTATTGGAAACATATCCCAAAGATCTGCATCGTTTGTCACAAGTCCATCTTGCACATTTATGACAAACCCCTAAACTTTTGGCCCTTCGTTTTTTCGCATAAGTACTTTTTCCTAATCCAGGCATATACCGAATGAGTAATGACTGTTGAACTTCTCCTCCTTATCGGACCTTAGCTTCTATTACAAGACGAATATCTTCTGGAATTCCTTTTCGTATTAACAATCTCAATCTTTCACACCTACCTACATAAATTTTTCTTAGAACATTTTCAGAAACAGAAGGAAAATATTTACAAATTTTTGAGAGAATTTCATCCATTTTGAAAAGAAAAGAAATGATTTTTTTTTTGTATCAGCAATTGTGGGAAACTGATTAAACCGACTATGAGAGCCACGGAGTACCGTTATCCACCATTTAATCGAGAAAATAAAAAGATTAAGGAAACCTGAAATAAAAACAAACAAAATTAATTGCAATACAAAATAAAATCAAGGATCGGAAATGGAAATAAACTCTTCTTTAAAGATTTTATTTTCTAAAAATGGTTTAAGCCTTTGTCCATTTACTTTAAAAACATCACTATTTTTAAGATTTTCAATGTCCACAGTTCCATAAGGATACACATGTTTTACAACATATGGACATGTCCATCTTGATCGTAATTTTCCTGGGAATATGTGAACTCGCGAATTATAAAGCAAAACTTTTTTACCAATCTCAAAAGATTTTCTAAGAATTGTTTTATCATGAAATGATTTGATTTTTGGTTTATAAATCCTTGAATTCTCATACGCGTCATTTCTGAGTTCATCAAGTTCATTAAGTTGCAATTTGCGCAATTTGTTGGCATCATCCATGCTTGAATTAAAAGTTTTGATCGCCCAATAAGCTTTATGTTCCAATTCCACTGGCAAATGACAATGTTTTCCGTAAACCAACCTATAGAGAGACATATTCAATGATGTTTTAAAAGCTGTTCGATATGTCCAAAGTGCATCATTAAGTCGCAGAGACTAATCTTTTCTATTTGGGTTAACAGTTTTTTTCCAAAATTTTCTTTATCTCCCTATTAGCTAATTCAACTTGTCCATTTGTTTGAGGATGATAAGGAGTAGTTACTTTGTGAGTAATACCATATTTTTTCATCAACGAAGCAAATGGTTTATTAACAAAGTTAGTTCCCCCATCACTTATCATGGCTCGAGGAATTCCAAATCAACTAAAAATATTTTCTTTTAAAAATTTGATGACGATTTTATGATCATTTGTTCGACATGGAATTGCCTCTATCCATTTGGAAACATAATCAACTGCAACTAAAATATACAAGTATCCAAACGACGGTGGAACCAAATGGCATCCTTCTGAATGCAAATGTTCCAAAAGGACATGTGAATGTAGGTTTTTCTTTATCTTCAAGTGCAATGAGAATTTGATAATAACTTGAATATCCATCAAGAAAACAGTAGTAGGGATGACCTGCCACTCTTTCTAAAATTTGATCAAAAAATGGTAATGCAAAATGATCTTTTCTAGTGGCATCATTTAATTTTCTGTAATCAATACACATACGCAAACTAGATGGCACTCGACTTGTTAACAATTCACCTTTTTCATTTTTTATCACTGTGATGCCAGATTTTTTTGGAACTACTTGTGTTGGACTTACCCACTTACTATCAGAAATAAGATAGATAATTCCAACATCAAGTAGTTTGAGAACTTCAGTTTTCACAACATCTTTCATGTGCGGATTTAATTTCCTTTGTGGTTGTTGAGATGTTTTAGCATTTTCTTCTAAATGAATTTTGTGAGTGCAAATTAGTGGATTAATGCCCTTGAGATCTTTTAATGTCCAACCAATTGCATTTTTATGTCTTTTAAGCATATCAACTAATTTACCTTCTTGATCACTTGCTAGTTTGGAAGAAATTACCCCCCGGATATGTTTCATCTTCTCCAAGAAATGCATACTTCAATTCTTCTGGCAAAGGTTTTAACTCCAATATGGGTGGTTCATCTTTGTTCTCATATTTTGCCTCAAATTCTTTCTCTGATCCTGGTAACGAGTCATACCTGATAAAATCATCAAGATCAATTTCAATATTTTTTTAACAGTATCAATTGAACAAATATCTAATTGGTAACGAGTACTCTCTTCTTGAATGTTTTCTTCCACAAGAGTTTCAATAAGATTTTCATCTTCACTTTCATCTTCTTTGTCATGTGGTTGCTTACAAAGATTAAAAACATTAAGCTCCAAGGTCATGTTACCAAATGACAACTTCATTATTCCATTCCTGCAATTTATAAGAGCATTAGAAGTTGCTAAAAATGGACGACTCAAAATTACAGGAATTGCATTACAAGCTTCGATAGGTTGTGTATCTAAAACTATGAAATCGACAGGATATACAAAGTTATCAACTTGGACCAACACGTCTTCTACCATATCTCTTGGCACTTTAACAGATCTATCGGCAAGTAAAAGTGTTACCGAAGTAGGTTTTAACTCACCAAGATTGAGTTCTTGATAAACTGAATATGGAAATAAATTCACACTAGCTCAAAGATCAAGCAAGGCTTTTTTAATCTTTCGTTCTCCAATAATACATGAAATAGTAGGACAACCAGGGTCTTTGTATTTCAAATTATTATTATTCTGAATAATTGCAATTATTTGTTCGGCTAAAAAAGCTTTCTTTTTCACATTCAATTTTCTTTTCACGGTGCACAAGTCTTTCAAAAATTTGGCATATAATGGTACCTGCTTTATTGCATCTAATAAAGGAATATTAACTTTTACTTTTTTAAAAATATCATATATATCAGAATTAAAATTTGATTTTTTTGTATTTTTCAATGCATGAGGGAATGGTGGTGGCACTATCTGTTGATCCTCTTCTTCGCAACTTATGGGTTCCACTATCTTAACCTTTGGAGTTGATTTATCATCATTTTCACAAGGTTCAAGAATGGATTTTTCCACTACCTTACCACTGCGAAGGGTAATAACAGATTTTACCTGATCCATCGGTTGAGTTCCAGAAGTTCCGGTTTGTGAATGATGATCCTTGGTATTAGGCTGTGGTTGTGAAGGAAACTTACTTTTTTCTTGAACATTAAGTGCAGATGCAAATTTAGCAAGAGTATCTTTCAAATCTGTCATGGTTTGAGCAGTTTGAGTATTGATAGACTCCTACTTTGCAATGAAAGAATTCAATATATCTTCCAAGTTCCTTTTAGGTGGAGGAACATAAGGTGCATAATTTTGAAAATTTTGTTAATTTTGTAAATGTGGTTGTGAAAAGTGTGCAGCATTATCATTCCTCCAACTAAAATTTGGATGATTTCGCCAACTTGGATTGTAATTTTGAGAAAATGGTTCAAAATTTGGCCTTTTGAAATTGTTCAAAACATTGGCTTGTTCATGGAGACATTCTTTAAAAGAGGGCAAAGTGGGAGAATCTTTTGTAGAATGATCACTTGTATCACAGATGTGACACGTAATTTTTTGAACAGATTTTAATTGACAATTGTTTTTCAATTCAAGTGCTTCAACTTTTCTTGCCAAAGAGGTAAATCTAGCTTGCAGATCTCATCTTTGAGGGTATACATACCTCCACCAGATGTGGGAGATTGAATCTTGTTTGATGGTTCGATTGTACCTATAGTGTCCCAATTTTGAGCATTTTCAGCTAATGAATCGAGATACTCAATTGCCTCGTTTGGATCTTTATCTTCATATATTCCATTACACATAAATTCAACCATTTGCCTATCTTTAGGTGTTAAGCCTTCATAAAATTGAGAAACAACTCTCCAAATTTCAAAACCATGATGTGGAAAAAGATTAAGCAATTCTTTATATCTATCCCAACACTGATAAAAAGTTTCTCTTGTTTTTGAGTGAAAGTGATGATTTGCCTTTTGAAAGAATTTGTTCTATGAGATGGAAAAAACTTTTTCAAAAATTGTTGTTGCAATTCATCCCAAGTTCGAATGGATCCCGATATAAGATTTTGTAGCCAAGTTCTAGCTTTATCTTTTAAAGAAAAAGGAAAAAGCTTAAGTCGAATGGTGTTCATGCTACAATGTAGATCATTATATGTGTTGCACACTTCTTCAAATTCTCGTAAATGCATGTAAAGATTTTCAGAATCTAAGCCATGAAAGTTGGGTAAAAGTTGGGATAATATCAGGCTTAAAATTTAAATGAGATGCATCAGGAGGAAAAACTAGACATGAAGGTGCACTAGTACGTGTAGGATTCATGTGATCTCTAAGTGTTCTTCGCCTATCATGATCATGTTGAGATTGAATTTCATCTTCATTTTCTTGGATGGGTTCTTCCGCCATGTTTTGTAAAAATAAAGGGTTATTTCGAATGAGTCGACAACTAAGTGTACGTGACTAAATAATGCTCATGCAAATGCAAAAGAAAAAGAAGAAAAACACAAAAAAAAATAAAAAATTCAAAGAAAGAAAATTAAATAGACTTGAAATTAAATTATACTTCCCCAGCAACGGCGCCAAAAACTTGTTGTGACTTTGATTGTTGCACTCCCAATAGCAGGTTGTCCGCAAGTAGTATGATTCGGTGAGTCCGATATCGTATCCACATGGAAGCTACGGTAATTACAAGTCCACTACAATGTCTTTTTGTTTTTGTTTTTGTTTTTCTTTTAATTGTTTGAATCTTTAATTGGTAATTTTTAATTGTTCAAATTTTAATTTACGTAGTTGAGATTAGAGGATCCACTCTTGATATTTTAATAAAGTTAACATTAATGAACATTATTGAAATCCACTTAATAAAATGGTTCCAATATATTAAATAATCATATTTATATTATGTTATATACTATTTTCTTATAAGTATAAAATAAATATCAAAACTTATAAATGTTATCAAGTATTTATCGTGCTATNTTTTAAAACCTCACATAGCATTCGGCCGAACCATAAAATTTCATAAAATATTTTTGACATCATTTTAAAATAAACAACCAACTAACATTTTTCTAAATCTAAAAATAACATTTGAAAAGTATAGCCCATATTGTAACCTCTCAAAAACCACTCGTGATCATGATAAAAGTCATAAAAATATCTTTAACATAACTTAAAATCATTAATCATAACTAGTGCGGAAAACTAGCGTCGGTCCTCGGGTTATGTGCACCTTCAGTCCAGTCAGATCAACCACCAAGACCTCCATAAACATAATCATCATAATCACCTGCATCAATCACACCTAGTGAGTCTAAAGACTCAACACGTCATATCCTTGATAACAAGTAATACGTAATACAGTTCACATACAACAGTGAAAAATATTTGTACTTAAAATATCGTTTTCATGAAGATGCATAAATTTTAAACAAAACCATTTTCATGATGTATAAACTTTAAATAAAAACATTTTCATAATGATGCATCTTCTTTAAACATAAACATTTTCATAAACTTTTCATAAACATTTTCATATCAACATAAACATATTCATATTCATATCCATATTCGTATCCATATTCATATTCATGTTCGTGTATGTTGAATTCAGATCGTGATTGTGAATCGTATTCTTAATCTTAATGGGCGATGGATCCATCTAAAGAAACCACAGTACTGGGCGGCGGGGGACACCAGCAACACTCTCACCGGTCAACTGGGCCCTGGCCAACGTATTAACATATTCGTATCCGTATCACGTATTCCTATTCGTATCCGTATCCAAGGAAACACGATCGTCGGGCTCCCACTGGGACCATAACCCTCACGATATTTCCAACATGTAGTAGTCACAATCCCTTCACGTCCTTCAACATGTCGTATTTCCATCACTTAACAAAAATATGCATATAATATCGTTTTTCTTTTAAACCAAGCATGCAACAAATCTTTTAAATGTCAATGTTAAATCATAAAAATCCATAAAAATTTAAAAATCAACGTTTTAACACATAAAAATCATTAAAAGCAATAAACGCTTTAAAATCAACATTTTAACATAATAAACATTTAAAATAACCTTTTGACATTTAAATCATAAACCTTTAAAATAATCATTTTAACATATAAGAATCCTTAACATTTAAAATAGACATATTAACATATAAAAATTCATAAACATCCATAATCATTAAAAATAATCATATTATCATATAAAACAGCATTCAGGACACTGCCATGACGATTACTAATTTCTAGGTGTGAAAAGACTGTTTTACCCCTAGACGTAAAATTTCACGTTTTTGACATTTTCTTAATTCCATTGACTCTAACATGTCCCAAATAATTATCTAATCTTACATGAATTTCTCCATATTTTTATTTAGCATAAAACGAGGACTTTTAAATTAATCTTTAAATGTGACGTATTAATGCGTTTAAATCCCGAATTAAACCAAAACTTAATATAAAATTCCCAAATTAAAAACTTACACTTATAATAATTATTCAGGCTTAAATCTAATTTTTCATAATTTTATAAAGCTTAAAACTATGTGTTTCAATTAATTCGTTAATTAGCGTTTCGTGCGGCGATTAAAACCCGAATAAATTCAAAACTCGATATTTTGATCCCAAATTTTTAACATAACATTTTTAGGATTTATTCTACCCTTCCACGTCAAGAGCCACCCACGTGGACCCTTGGATCAATTTTTCTTTCTTAAATTTTCGTTTTTGACACCTTATCGAACGCACCGAGCCATCTTCTAATTTATCCGAGCCACGCCCGAGCCACCTTGAACCAAAACCTAGCCAACCCATCTAGGGACCCTACTGTGCAAGCCCAGCCCGTAAAACAAGCCCTAGCCCGCTCAAAAGCCCCCTGGAACTTGACCCAAATTCTGCATGTTTTTGTGTGTGTGTCTCCTAGGATATTTAGGACTCCTAAATTGAACTAGGACACTTCCAGCCCCTAACCACTTGACCCCTCATGACCCAAGCACGTCCCTAGCCAGGCCCTGGTCCCAACCGAACCCAAGCCCAGCCACATACCCCATAAAACCGAACCCAACTCCTCCATAAAAGAAAGATGGTACCAGTTTGTTATCTTATCATGATGCAGCATGTTTGGGTGTGTTATTAGGACCCTAAAACTTGTGAACAACGTCCTTGATTGATAACCTAGCCATGGCAGCCCCTTAACACATATTAAACAAGTTTTTTTGGATGAAAGCACAAGCCTTAAAAATCACCTATGATGAAATTCCGAAAATATAACATGATGCAACTTGTTTTTCATGTAAAACACATTTAAATAAATACTATGATGTGATGGATGAGTAAAAAGAGAATTATGACGTGCCTTTGCGTAATAAACGCACGATTAATCGTCGATGAATCGAAGAACGATGGCAAAGGGACCTTGGCTTGAATTTTCCTAGCAATTATTTTTTTGAAGCTTTTCTCTTGTATTGATGGTGTGTGCCGTGACTTTTGCTGGTGGGGGGAAGAGTTTGATAATTATTGGGGAGGTGGGGGGTGGGTTTGTGATTGATATGGGGTAGGATTTGCACTTTAAATATTAATTAACTCACTAACAAAAGCTTAGGTCCATTAAGTAGATAATTAGGCCCATTAGTACTTAATTAAAATATTTAAAAATAATTTTGATTAATAAACCTCGTGAATTTATTAGCCGAGTTGCCAAAAAATTTGTATTTTTGTTGAAAATCCAACACCGATAAAAATTACGTCCCGGCGTATAAAATCACCTAAAAACCCCATATTTTCAAAAATAAGAAAAAAAACATCACCCATAATTAAAATAATTAAAAATAATTATTTAATAAAAACATTTTATATTTTTCAGCCATCGGTCTCCGTTCCTCGATCGCAACTCGAATAATCCTTAAAATACATTTTAATGCAATCATGTAGAAAAATATAATTTAAACATGTAATTATGCACAACAAAATTAATTTATGCAATTAAAATATTTAATTAAATTACAAAGAATTTAATAACTCAAATGCATGTGGTTCGCGTGGACCTTTAAATTTTCGGGGCGTTACAATCTCTCCCCCTTAAATTGAATTTCGTCCTCGAAATTCGCTTATCCTTAATAACCCAAAGTTTAGACTTAGTTCTAGTATCCCAAAAATCTACGCTTCCGCTGCGCTACTCTAATAAAACTTAAGTTCTAGAATGTCCTTACGTCTCCTTGATTCCAAATAAATTTTCCTTCTAAATCTTTGTTTTCAAATCGCAACTTAAAAGACCCATAATGACTTAGTGCTATTACTATTATAACCTCGAATTTCAATTTTTTCTTACAATTCCCTATATTAAAAGATGGATGACCATACTTATCGTATATTATTTTCCTTATTTTATACACAAAATATTAATCAACTTATCAAATTTCAATCTTAAAATCCCAAACACATCCCCTAACGCTTAGATTTTCAAGCCTAATATTGATTCATCCTTAAAAACCCTTGATTAACCTTCTTATAACATTATAACTCAAAATATCCTAAGGTTCCAAATATTCTTAAAAGTCTAAATCCTCAAAATTCTTACCCTTAAAACCATTAAATTCTCACTTATTGCTAAACTAGTCCCCAAATTCTTTAATAATTGCGAAATAAATTCTTAATTTCTTAAAAATTATCCTAATTGGTCCTTAAATTTCGAAAATTCCTTAATTAACCCATAAATTTTTGGTATTCTTATTAAAATAATTTCAATCATTTTAAACTTATTAACCAAAAATANTGAAATTAACATGCTAATTATTTTTAAATGATGAAATAAAGGAAAAATAAAGAGAGAAATATTATGAACTCAAAGATTTGTTCATAGAATGAGGGATATCTCAATTCATTACAATGCACCCCTATTTATAGCCAAATTTGGGGAGAAAACCACAAATAAAATATTATTTTCNGTCCCAAAGCATTCATAATATTCATGATTAATCTTATAGCCCAAAGAGTAAAACGTCAATACTAAAACTCAAAAAAATCAACATAGTCCAATACCACCACGAAGCCAACATGCGTTGAAAAAAATAATTTTTCATTTCATATCATTATGCAGATAACAANAACCATTTGACCAAGTAGTTTGAGAGATATGGTCAAAATACTAGAGCATGGTAAAATTGGCACACCTTCGATAACTTTATTTGTTGCTTAATTTGATCCCAATTGTGAGAATATTTTTGAAACATCTGCTTATTCGTTTTCTTAAAACGTGCTAGAATTTTTTTTTTTTACCTTACATAGCATCGGCCAAATCATGCACATTTGCATAAAAAGATTTTAGAACCATTTTAAAAGGTTAAAACTACCAACTATATATTTGAGAAATACAGCCCATACTATAATCTCTCCAAAATCACTCAAAAGAATAAATAAAAAGTCGTAAAAATATCTTAACATAACTTAAAACCATAAATAATAACTAGTGCGGAAAACTAGCGTCGGTCCTCGGGTTATGTGCACCTTCAGTCCAGTCAGATCAACCACCAAGACCTCCATAAACATAATCATCATAATCACCTGCATCAATCCCACCTAGTGAGTCTAAAGACTCAACACGTCATATCCCTGATAACAAGTAATACGTAATACAGTTCACATACAACAGTGAAAAATATTTGTACTTAAAATATCGTTTTCATGAAGATGCATAAATTTTAAACAAAACCATTTTCATGATGTATAAACTTTAAATAACAACATTTTCATAATGATGCATCCTCTTTAAACATAAACATTTTCATAACCTTTTCATAAACATTTTCATATCAACATAAACATATTCATATTCATATCCATATCTATATTCGTATTTATATTCATATTCATGTTCGTGTATGTTGAATTCAGATCGTGATTGTGAATCGTATTCTTAATCTTAATGGGCGATGGATCCATCTAAAGAAACCACAGTACTGGGCGGCGGGGGACACCAGCAACACTCTCACCGGTCAACTGGGCCCTGGCCAACGTATTAACATATTCATATTCGTATCACGTATTCCTATTCGNAAAAATCAACGTTTTAACACATAAAAATCATTAAAAGCAATAAACGCTTTAAAATCAACATTTTAACATAATAAACATTTAAAATAACCTTTTGACATTTAAATCATAAACCTTTAAAATAATCATTTTAACATATAAGAATCCTTAACATTTAAAATAGACATATTAACATATAAAAATTCATAAACATCCATAATCATTAAAAATAATCATATTATCATATAAAACAGCATTCAGGACACTGCCATGACGATTACTAATTTCTAGGTGTGAAAAGACTGTTTTACCCCTAGACGTAAAATTTCACGTTTTTGACATTTTCTTAATTCCATTGACTCTAACATGTCCCAAATAATTATCTAATCTTACATGAATTTCTCCATATTTTTATTTAGCATAAAACGAGGACTTTTAAATTAATCTTTAAATGTGACGTATTAATGCGTTTAAATCCCGAATTAAACCAAAACTTAATATAAAATTCCCAAATTAAAAACTTACACTTATAATAATTATTCAGGCTTAAATCTAATTTTTCATAATTTTATAAAGCTTAAAACTATGT
>NC_133309.1:8075341-8075719 GCF_012295235.1 Primulina huaijiensis
AGTCAGTGTATATGCAATCCTTTCCGAGTTTAGGACGATTTTTAGGTTTCTTAGCCAAGTGAGATAGTTAGGTCCGGTTAACACATGTTTTTCGAGTATAGCGGATAGCGGGTTGCGTATCGAAGACATTGTCAAAGTTTTGTACTGAAAAGTAAAACAGATAAATGTTAATGACTATTTTAAAATATTTAGTAAGATATAAAGTTTGGACTTTTACTTTATAAATTTTCGCTCCCACTGTTTTGACATCTTTCACTACCCTCTAGTGAAAACGGGAAACTCATTTCCTCAGTAGGTACGTAAGGTCCAATTAGCGAATTATGATCCCGAATAATATCAGCCAATCACAATTCCTAAAAGGTAGTTTCCAATTGCATC
>NC_133309.1:8075956-8088274 GCF_012295235.1 Primulina huaijiensis
TGTGAGCTAAACACGGGCCTAGGTCCAATCCTAGGGAAATGCACGGGATGCAAATGCAACTATTACATTAGCTTCCAATATTTACATGTCTTCGATCTTCATAATCATCATGGCCACCATCTTCCAATCTTGATCATCCACTATACTAATATTTACAAATAAATATCCATGGCAAATAGGGATACATCTCATGGGGTGGGAACGGGCCATAAACCAAGCCCACTTTATTAATTTGATAATTATTACAATCATTCAACACAAAATATCCTAGTATACACCTAGCAAATTGGGCTTGGGCTTTTGATCATCCTTCATGCATAATACCACATATCATACACCATCAATTAATTATCACAATAATTAATTGATTCAATATTATATATCTTGATCCAATCACTAACCGCCACGATTATAAACTAAATTAACAAAGTATACAAACACCTTTGTCTACTTTCAAATTAATTTATTTATAACCGAATTTCTTGTAAATCACCATTTACTATAAATAATTAAAGTCCAACTTAAATTATTTATGTCATGAGAAAATATTTGCAACTTTTGTAAATTTAAACTTAAGGGCCCAAAAATTCATTTTTCACCAAAAACATTTCGGCCCATTTAAAATTTCACAAATGTGTTAGCCATCCAATGGCCCAACAACTCAAGGCCCATGACACTTTGATATTTCAAAACACCTTTTGAAAACCCTAGTCGTCATCGCCGTCGCCGGAGCTCCGTCGCCGGATTTGGGCAACAAAAAAAAATTTTTTTTTTTATTTTTTTTTATTAAAAATAGGGGCTGTTCGGGCAGCCCCTCGGGCTGTCCTTGCTGCCCGAAATGGGCAGCCCTTCGGGCAGCCCGAGCTGCCTGAAATGGGCAGCAACTTGCTGCCCAAAAAATCCCCCGAAACCGACCTTGATTTGATGCAAAATTTTATCTCATGCGGTTAGAAATGAACCTCAACATAATATTATGTATTTACTACACCAAAATCGTAACCATAGCTCGGATATCACTTGAAAGTGGATCGGTTACGGTGACCGGAAGCGCAAAGGAAGTTTAAAAATCAAATTTTTATGTAAAAATTTCGGCCACCTCCATATCTTGGTGTAGCAAATACAAAAACAACAAAATGTCATACATAGTGTGTTTAGAAAAATTATACCTATCAACCTCTTGAGGTTGATGAATGGCACCAACCAAGTTGTAAACAACTTGGATCTTGAGTGGATGAAGATCTACAAGCTTCCTCCTCCTTAAAAAATTAGGCCCACCACTTGCTAAGTAAATCCCTTCTTGTTTTGCACTAGAAAAACAAAAAGATTTTTCAATGAGAAGAATATTTCTTCCTCAACACTTGAATAAGAAAAATGAGAGAAAAACTTGGAGAGGAGTGTGTGTAATTTTCGGCCAAGGTGTGTCTCATGGGGGAAGGGAGACTTGTCTTGGACATGCAAAAAGTTGAAAGCAAAAGTTGCATGCCATGCCTTGAAAACACAAAGAGTAGTCTCCCAACCTTTCACCTCCCGTGCATGTATATTATATGGTTTTTAATCAAATTAAAAACCATGGACTAAATTTAATTATCTCAAACATATTTGAGACTAATTAAAAATTACTTGAATTTACCCAAGTCCCACTAGTTAAATAATTATTTTAATTGAGCTCTACAAGACTCAATATGATTTAATTAATCCAACACTTGAATTAATTTAATAATTTGGACTCTACTAGGTCCACTAGTGTTTAATTAATTCATCACTTGAATTAATTTAATTTAGTCCATAATAATGTTTATGAAAATCACAATTTTCAAATACATTATTCACTTAGTCAAACTTTTAATTTAGGAACACTTCCATAAATTAAAATTTACATTTCTCTCATAGAAGTCATACTTCTATCTTTCCTTACGTCTATAAACTCATTTATAAGCCGTTCAACACATTGAACTATTTTACTTCTCAACGGGATCTAGAAAGCTAGTACTTGTGTGGCCCTCAATGGTTCATTGATACAACTAGCCGTGGGTTCACATCTCCATGTGATTCGGACTAAACATGTCCTTGTATGAGCATACCCCAATTGCTCCATTCTTATTTATCAACTCCTTGATAATAAGAACGTCAGAACTCAAGTCTGATAGTACCCAACCAATCATGTTAAACGCCTAGCAGCATCGCTTACATGATTCCCTAGGTATCAAATGATAGTGCCTGCAAGAACCATTCAATTATGGTTAGCGTACAGTACGGTCCCTTCAACTCATATATCCCGACCGATTCGACAACCATTGGTATATCGAGAGTTGTCAATGAATCGATACTATGTGACATGTCGTAGTTGCATCGATGGTGTAATCTATGAAACCCCTTTCATAATTACCACCATACTCTGATCAGAGATTTCAAACTACATATACATGAAAAACACATAGGATATCCATACCCGTAGGTAAGCGGTGAATCCCCGACTACAATGCATCGACTCCTATATGTTTCGACAGAACACCCAACCTTGCCACCTGATGACCCCATGAGAGTCGGTAAACAAGTCAAAGTGTAATTCTAGCACATAGAGTCTCAATGTTGTCCCGGGTCATAAGGACTAATGGTGTACAACCATAAACTAGGACTTTTCCACTCGATAAGTGAGAACCACTTGGAAAGTCCTTTAATGGAGGGTTGTTCATTGCACTCTAGCAGGAGCACCTATCTGCATGCTCGGACATCACAATGTCCCCTACCAATGAAACATGGTACTCACATTGCAGATACTAGTCTCAAGCTCGAGCGGCCTATATCCTTCTTAGCGGCGGCTGAATCGACTAGGAACCGTTTAGAATATACAGTATTCCAAATATGAGTTTCATGATACTCATCATATGAGCATCTCATATTCTTTCTCTTATTTGTATATTCAAGGGCTTTATCTATGCAACTAGCATGGGTATATAGATAAAGATGTGCCAAAATAATAATTTCAAATATTATTAAAATAAAGACTGTTTATACATAGAGTTTCATTGTGAACACTCGGCCAACACTTGGCTCGACGTGCACCTACTCTAACAATACTATGACAAGATCGATGAAAAAACGAAAGAATATACATGTATTCAATCTTTAAAACTCACGATATGGTGGATAACGACGCGAGGGAATGCGAGACTCGATCCGGGACGACTTGTGCCACGATTTTTGCTAAAATCGAATGAGAGTTTGCTAGAAAATTTCGAAGGGGAAGGTGGCTGCTGGAGGAGAACTTAGAACCCTACTTTTTCCTCTCAAAAAAAAAAAAGAAATGTGAGTGTGTGTGTGTGTGAGTGAGGCGTGGGTGTGTGTGTGTACGCTACATTTCCCAATCAATATCCTTCAGTGCTTGCTCGGCTTGATAAGCTCCGGCAACAACAGTGGTATAATCAGTAGGATCGACAATCATCACATTCTGCCGGATTGTCGGCCTCAAGCCGTCTAGAAAGTGTCGTAACTTCTCCGCAGTATCATTAGCAATCAAGGGCACGAATTGACAGCCCCTATCAAACTTCAGTACGAACTCGGCCACAGACAAGTCCCCCTGACGGAAACTCATGAACTCCTTCTTAAGCCTCGAACGAACATCAAATGTGAAGTTTTTTGTCGTAGAACACTCTCTTGAAGCCCTCCCAGGTCAAAGTTGCTGGATTCACTCCTCGCTCCGCTCCATCCCACCATAAGGAAGCGGCGCTCTTCAGCAGATAAATGGTACAACGAACTCGATCTACGTCCGCTATATCCATGTAACGAAAAATAACCTCCAATGATCGAATCCATCCCTCAGCCACGAATGGATCAGTAGTGCCACAAAAATCCTCAGGGTTCATCCTCCTAAATTGCTCATAGATAGCTTTTGGTCGAACCCTCGTAGTATTTCCAACATACTGCTCTAGTAAACGAGCCATACCGGCTAGTACACGGGCACTAGCATCCTGAGTAGGTGGAGGCTGTGGAATCTCATCCTCATGTCTACCCTCACTGCCACTGCGAAGAACACGTCTAGGAGGCATCTCAGTACAATTTGTCTCAACCACGTAACCAACATGAACTTAACATTTTAAAATAACATGCGCATATCCTCTATATCATGTATCATAAAAGCATTTAAAGAATTTTAGCTTATAAAGTATAAAGCAGTAAAAACTCACATACTTGGGGCGTGACTTCTTGAGCTTCTCGGAGTAGCAGTACACAACCCTTTGGGGATCCTTTGCTCTGATACCAACTGAAACGTCCACTACTTTTTACTTTGAAATTCTACAAATGTTTATTTTTTTTAAAAATTTTTTAATTCGAAAATCACCATAAAAAGATAACTTAACATTTCCATAATTCAAAATAATTTTAACAATTAAACTCTCAAGTGCATAAAATCCATAAAGTCATCAATTATCAAAATTTACACTTCTACCTTGAACATGAACAAATGAACCTCATAATAAAGCAAAGAATCTATAATAAAATTCTTAACAAAAATATTTAAATATTTTAACTATCATGCTAATGCGGAAAATAAAGTCCCTCGGGAGTGTACTGCTGTACTCCATCCACTCAAGCGTCATCGCCTCCCTCAATATCATCATAACCTGCAACATTCAAACCTAGGTAGTCTAATGACTCAGCAAGTTCTAAACATTAATAAAAATTAATACATATACAAGCACATTCATTAAAATCATACTTTTATTTAAATTAATTTTGAGCATACTTAACCCATTTAGAATGAATTTCAACATAAATAAATCATATATCACAAAAGCGTAAAGCTTTAAATCCTTTATCCTTTTGGGTAAAGTTTGATCCTTGAAAGTGACTAGCCTTTTATCATCTAGTTGACTGCAATCTTAGCTCCACATACGCAGGGGGCGGTCACTGGACACCGTCATGGAAATACGATCGTCGGGCTCTCTCTGGGGCCTTGTCCCGTAAACGGACTCCCTCTGGGCCTTTTCCTTGATGACATTCCCATAAATTGTAAGTTCACCGCTCTTTCATAAAACGGATCCCCCACATATCCTCTATCCTTTGTCACAATCAATTCACATCCCTCAAAATATTTTCTTTTTCTTTTTAAAACATGCATAGAATATCTTGACTTTCCAAAAATAGCATTTTAACAGTAAAAATTGCACAGCTTTACTATAAATCATAAAATATCATCTTTTCTTCAAAATCATCATTATAAATAATATAACATGCGTTATGACCCTTTGGGGCGCTGCCAAGCCTTTTCGTACTACCCAGGTGTAAAATGACTGTTTTCTCCATAGACGTAAAATTTCTCGATTTTGACTTTTTCTTAATTTTAATGACATGGGTTTATCCTAAATAATTATTTAGGCTTAAAATCTAATTTTTCATAATTTTATTCCGCGTAATTCGGGGCTTTCTAATTAATTTTTTAATTAACGATTCATGAATACATTTACTTCCCGAATAAATCCAAAACTAATTATTTTGATCTAAAATTTTAAACATAACATTTTTATTACTTAAACTACCCTTGTGAGCCATGAACCACACCTGTGGACCCATGGTTCCAATTTTTCTTATAAAATTCTCGAAATTGACCCTTATGAGAACAACTCGAGCCATCTCCCAATTTAGTCGAGCCACTCCAAGCCACCTCAAGCCAAACCCGAGCCAACCCATCTAGGAACCCTACTGACTGAGCCCAGCCCATGGAACCAGTTCTTAAGCCTATGAAACACCTCTGCCCCTCAGCCCAAGTACACGCGTGGGTTTCCTAGATGCACTAGGACTCCTAGTTAATCTAGGACTTATCCAGCCACCTAACCACTGAGCACCCATGACCTTTACTGACACTAGAACAGTCCCAGACCTGAGCCACCCCTAGACCGAGCCCCTGAGCCACACAACAAGACGTCGCAACAAACAGCGCCGCGCGAGACCCCTCCTGCGTCCACAAGTTTCCTTCGCGTGGGCTCTTGCTCGAGCCACCACGAGCCCTGTCCCTTCCTACCCCTCTCTGAAACATCCTAGGGTACCGACCAGACCACCAAGCCTAGCCCCACACTGAGCTGTGCACCCCCTAGCCCGCAACTCTCCTAAACCATGCATGGGGAAGAGTCCTTGTTTCAAGAGGGCCCTTCCTTGGATGCTATACTCGATTCCTAGCTTCCCTACCCTTGAAAACCTCCCACACAAGCCCTTGGACATGCCCTAGCCGAGCCCAGGCCCAACCGCGTGAGGAAAGCCCTCAAAACCGAACCATGATCCACAATTTTGGCTTAAAACACTAGGATAGTCTTCTCTCGCTTGTGCATGATTTCATCCCTTGTGTCGTGCTTAAATCACCTTTGTTTGAATCATAAAACATCGTATGTTGGCAGCGTAACCCTTAGAAATCATAACATTTAAAGAAAAATCGTTAAATCATTCAAACTTTGAAAATATGTAGCATACCGTAAATTTGAGCGTACTTGTAAAGTTTTCATGCATAATGAATAAAAACATGCCTACTATGATTTGAATGTTGCTTCAAAAGAGTTTAGGATATGGGGTGAAAGAAGGCTAGGTGTGTGTATTTTTTCTTGATATTTTTAAATTAATTTGTGTGCTGGTGTGTGTATTTTCGCTGCTATATGTCTGATTATGGGGTGAAAGAAGGCTAGTTTTACTTATATATAATTTTTAATTAACATGTTAATGGGCTTATGTTTTGGGCCTCCAAGTATAAGTGCAATTGGACCAAATTAATTTAATTAAATTAGGCCCAATAACTCTTATTTAACTAGATAATAAAAGTTTATAAAAATTACTTTTCAAAAATAATGCATTTGATATTTTAAAAGTCCCTTGTTTGGCAAAAACCAGCTTCCCGGGAAAAATCGAGATCGACTAGTAAAATAATTCGAATTCTAACATTTTTAGAAAATTTAAATCATTTTTAATCATATTATGAAGCTTTGAAAATATTTAAAGAAAAATAAATATTCTTGTCTTAGTCATCCTCGATCTCTTTTCTCCTGCCTATTATCGAATATTCGGGTAAAATCCTTCAATTTCATGAAATCATGACATATAATCATTAAGTCATATAAAATGCATCAAGTAAGCATTTAAAATCAATTAAATAAAATAATTATTAAATTTAATTCATTTGCATGCATGTGGTTTATGTAGGTTGGTTTTTGAACGTTACAACTTCCACCTCCCCTTTATTGATCGGATGTTAGAGAGACTAGCGGGGCATGAGTTTTACTGTTTTCTAGATGGGTATTCAAGGTATTACCAAATCACTATTTCACCAGAGGTCGAAGAGAAAACCACTTTCACTTGTCCTTATGGCACTTTTGCTTTTCGACGTATGTCTTTTGGTCTTTGTAATGCACTGCTATGTTTCAGCACTGCATGATTGCTATATTCCATGATATGATTGAAACTTTTCTTGAAATATTTATGGATGACTTTTCTATCTTTGATGCAACATTTGATGAATGTTTGCAGAATCTGAACGCAGTTTGAAAAGGTGTGAGGAGACAAACCTAGTGCCAAATTGGGAGAAGTGTCATTTCATGGTATAAGAGGGAATTGTGCTAGGGCACAAGATTTCTGAACATGGGATTGAGTTGGACAAAGATAAAGTGGAAGTCATCAAAAACCTGCCACCAGCAGCATCAGTGAAGGGAGTTAAAAGTTTCCTAGGACATGCCGATTCTTACCGACGCTTCATTAGAGATTTTCTAAAATTGCTAAGCCCATATCTTCCCTACAATGAAAGATATGTCATTTGATTACAATTTTTTACTTTTTGCAGGCATACGAGAACCTAAAGGAGCGCTTGGTGACAGCTCCTGTGTTGGTGGCACCGGATTGGGATTTGCCCTTCGAGATAATGTGCTACGCCAGTAATACGGTGGTTGGTGCTGTTCTAGGCCAAAGGCGGAACAAGGTGTGGGGTCCTTAACTCCTAATCGTTATTATAATGTAATTTGATTAGGGTTATTTAATTACAGCGAAAAACGAGTTTAAATTTTCTTTACAATGAGCCCAAAATATAAATAGTATTTCATCTCACATCATAAAATACAAAAAATGTATTTCATCTCACATTATGAAATATGCCCACACATAAACAAAACCATCTACATACAAACAACTCATATCTTCGGGACATGCCTTGTATATAGATACATATATACACTGGGATCGACAATAACACCTCAAATATCAACTGTGACTCCCTCCAGAAGAACCCTCTCACTAGAAAAAAATGCTCTACGACTACGATTTTTAACCGTTGTCGTAGTCATTTTAAAACCGTTGTTAAAGCCCATGTTGTTAAAGGGTTCGCTCAAAGACAATGGTTTTTCACATTTGTTCTAGCTACAATTTGCGATGGTTTTTGACACAGTCGCAAATAAAATTAGCGAAGAATTTATGCAAAATCGTCGCTAATTAGCGATGGTTTGCCTTAAAGTCCATCGCTAATTTTACCGACTGTTTTTTCATTATTTCCGTCGCTAATAGTTTCATTTAAATAAAAAAAATTATTTTTAATAATTTAATAAATCTAAAGAAACTTATAATTTGACTATATTAACAATATTCATGATCTTAACTAATACTTAAAAATTTACCAAAAATTAAAGCCAAAAAATTTACCCAAAATCGAAATTAAAATCGTGTAAAAGAGAAAAATTTTAAATGTTGTGAAGTAGTAAAATCATGTAAGAGAGAAAAATTTTAAGTTTTGTGAAGTGGGGTGGAAGAAAATGAATCGAAAATGCGGGTATTTATAGACAGTTTGCGACGGTTATTGCTAAAGCTGTCGCTAATTTTAGCGACGATTTTACTAAAACCGTCGCTAATTTAAAAAATGCGACAATTTTACTTTAAACTGTCGCTAAATTTAGCAACAGTTTATTAAAACCGTTGTCGATTGTCCAAAAAAAACACGCTAATAGACAACGGTTCTATCATAAACGTTCAAAGACAACGGTTTTATAGAACCGTTGTCATTGACCCTAAAAACCGTTGTCTTTGACCCCCCAGAAGACAACGATTTTTATAAAACCGTTGTCTTTTGCTTAAAAAAAGGCTCTACGACAACGGTTTTCACTAAAACCGTTGTTAAAAAGTTTTTAACAACGGTTTTAGTGAAAACCGTTGTCGTATGTGTGTTGTTGATTATGAAATTTCTTGTAGTGTCTCCTATCTCCTGATAACCTGGAGTACCTGTCATTGTCCACATACAAAGACAACAACAACCTCCTCTGGGTTAGTAAAGCTCAGTCTGAAACAACCGCAATATATACCACATATATCTAAACAATGATATATGATATGAAATGCATGTATGTCGTGGAGGTATCAAGTCAAATGCTCATCCATTGAGCATATCTCAGAATCAATCGAATCGAATTAAATCAATGCTCGAGCTGGCACACCGACCTCAATCAGGGATACTCATATTATAGAGTCGACAAAGCGCCATCAAACCCAAAATCTCAATCAATCATTGGGGTCACTAATGACTATGCTTTAAGGGCCACAAATGTCAAATATAGCATCGTGTTCACAAATCCCAGAATCAAATCCAATCATATCAAGGTATCCAAGGATCATAGCTCAACGTGTATGTCATGTATGCGAAATCAACTCAACAAATAAGGCATATTGACACATATTCTCAGTCAAATCAATTAAACATATATCATATGATTCAGATACATGTCGTATGTTACTCGATTGCAACATACCTCAAATCTTCGTTCCAGTCGGTGTAGCTTGAAGATATCAGTATAATAATCTATCTACATCAATAACATATTCATTTCAATTAATAACATCATTTAAAATCAACAATATAATTTTCAAATATCTTTTGAAACTTTGAAAATTCATATCAACTCGAAATCATGACCTAATTCAATTCCGAGTTGAAAACATAATTTCTTGTCAGTTATTCTATCACATACATAGATCTCGACTTCAAATACATGCTATTCCAGCACTTCAAGACGTAAAAGTGCTGAAACTAAAAGAAAATTACCTCAAAAGAAAGCTCTCAACAAGAGGATTCCTAATATATATTTTGTTTCGCGTTTGGATAACGTTTTGAGGTAGACTCAGACAATAGAAATCAAATTCTCTCTTATCTCTCTCTCGAAAATACTGAAATGAGTGAAGAAAACGTATGGCAGCTCGTTCTTATCAACACCGTTCTCACGCTCGGGCGATAACATCTCGCGCAGAGCGTGAGACATTCTATCCCCCGAGTGTCATTTACACTGCGCTCGGGCAGTAACATCTCGCGCCCGAGCGCGAGACGTTCTGTCCCCGAGTGCTGATTGTGCCGCGCTCGGGCGGTAACTTATCGCCTTCGAGCGCGAACTATTCTGTCCAACATCCTAGGTTCCAATTTAGCAAAAGTGGTCAACATCAAAGTTGTAGATCTATGTCTTTGCTTTCATTTGGCACTAACCTCACCCAATTCGGATATCGTAGGCAAACGTTATGCTTATTCTCCCAAAATATGTCCGTGCAGAGACTAAAATACACATGTAACACTCGGGATGATTTTGCACCTATTTTCAAATTGATTTGGACAAAACTCAAAACATAAAAGTTTTAGTACTATATATTAGCTTTTCAATGAAATTGGTTTCATTACATTTGGACTAATACTCACATAATTACGCATAAAATTGTAAAATATGTCACTTTTCGATTGCGGTTCAGCACACTATTCAAACACAAATCATTTCCTATTCAATTATTTCATTATTTCAAACCCATTTCTTACTTTCATTATCAATAATATGATTTAAACACGTCATCACATAACAATCTTGTGGGGACCCGGACGCTAATTCATTTCTTAATCATTCTTGGGGAATAATTCAATCAATTAAAATAAACAGAGTCTAAAGTTTTTTTTTAAAATACGGAACGTAATGGAATCCTTTTAATATACATATCAGTATAAAAATACAAATCTTGTACAACGTTCGAAAAAGTCAAACTAGGGTTCAACTATTATATATCAAGTGTTGAAACCTATCTACTTCTGAATACGGATCACCACACTAACTTGTCCTCTCTCTCATCCTTTTCTTGACCCTGATCTTTTCCCACCTGTTGTCATGCACATATACAAACAAGACAACAGCCTGATAACTCCGGTGAGAATATAATCCCAGTATAAACAATGTATACATGCAATGCATAAAGTCATACGTATCAACAATGTATACATGCAATGCATAAAGTCATATAAAAAAGCATAAACCATGTATCACAAAACATAAATCATAATTTATGACACATTATTGAATACAGATAAAACTCTTTGACTCGTCATCTCAGACTCGACTCATCTCTAATCTAAGGATCCCGGTTTCTGGATATTACAATATACCGAATCTCCGCGATAGGAATCGATCCATTCCTAAGCAACATCGATATAAATCAAATATCCATTGTCTTGGCATATCCGCCATAGACTTGGCATATCCGCCAATGCCTACTCTGACAATGTGCAATGGGCCAATGATCACTTTGTCATAATCTGGCACCTCTGTCAACGACTCTCACTCAATAGCTATCTGCTATTCTCTGCTTTTCTATAAATCAATAGACAAAGCATATTCATTCAAATAATACAACAGTATGAAAACAATAACATACAAGTATGTGGTTTAGGGAAACTCAAGTCCAATCTGACTTAAGTCAATCTCCCGGTTAACATTGATTTATACCTTTCTTGTCGTAGTTCTGACGAAGTCGAAGTCCTGAATTCGAAGCTGTCAATACCAATCTGAAATGACGTGTCGTATAGGAACAATATCAATATACAACTCATATCAATACTCATTCTTATCAATACTCAATCTAATTCTGTTTCGACGGCATAACAGTATAGTCTTGATATCCCCGTGAACTCAGACAACAATATATATCAATTACAAATCATAACCAATATCCAATATAATCCATAATCTCAGAAATCTTAATAATCTCAATTCCATTTCTGAAAAATAATAACAAATTTATAAACAATCTGTTTTTCAATCTGTTCTCGGTTCTACGATGTCTAATATCTCAAGAACATCATATATCAATCTTATACGATTCTCACAATATCATAATTTTAAACCATGTCAAAATTCAATAAAACTTATGTCTAGTTGAAGCTCTCGTCGATAGAAACACGATACTGAAGTCGGATTGAAATTCTGACGGGCGGATTTTCACGATATTCTCCGAAGCTTTTCTCGTTTCTTTCTGAGGAATAATGAAAGAAGTTTGAATATA
>NC_133309.1:8088405-8110730 GCF_012295235.1 Primulina huaijiensis
ATATATATCATGCATGGTGAGGGGCAAGTGGCTCGTTCTTTGCCCTGCACGTCTCGCGCATATGCGCGACCTCTACCGGCGCATATGCGCGAGACCTATTGGTCTCGGCGTCAACCAATTCTACTACTTGCGCATATGCGCGCCCTAATCCAGCGCATATGCGCGACATTCTCTGGAATGAAATCTTAGCTACTGGGCACCTCGCGCACCTCGTCGCGCATGTGCGCCAACATCTCTGGACTTGGCAATCACCAAGACATCTCCTCGTGCATATGCGCGCCCTGTCTCGTCGCGATAAGCCTTGCGCGCATGTGCGCGCCTCCTCTCGCGCATGTGCACGTAAAACACTGCCCGATCATTCTTGTACATGCATTGCTATTCCATTTTCAATTCGATGCCTTTTAAATCAGCTCTCGACTTGATCTGACTATAATCACATCAATTTATCGATAATTAATCTCAAATTACCGTAATAAAATTTTAGGCATTACAATTCTCCCCCTCTAAGACATGATTTCGTCCTCGAAATCTCAGGCAATCATAGCATCATCAATACACAGACGCAATAAACATAAATAACAGAAACAATAGCACTAAAGTAAGAACTCACATCATCGAAATAACTTCTGGAATTCATGACTTATGTCTGATTCAGTCTCCCAGGTAGCTTTTTCAATGCCATGAAGAGTCCACTGAACTTTCACAAGGGGAATAGTCTTCGTTCTGAGCCGCTTTTCTTTACGATTCAGAATCTGAATCGGCTTTTCAACATAACTCAGTGTCTCATCCAGCTCGGCCTCATCTGGCTGAATAATGTGAGAATCATCAGGGAGATACTTCCGCAATAAAGATACATGAAAGACATCGTGTATTCCAGATAGAGAAGGCGGAAGGGCAAGTCGATAGGCACGATCCCCTATCTTCTCGAGAATATCATACGGCCCAATATATCGTGGAGACAACTTCCCTTTCTTGCCAAATCTGACAACTCCTCTGAAAGGTGAAATTTTCAAGAAGACTCTGTCTCCTGCCTCAAATACCAACGGTCTTCGTCGAACATTGGAATATTTGGCCTGTCTGTCTTGAGCTGTCTTCATTCTATTCTGAATCAGCTTCACTTTCTCTGTCATATCTCTGATCATATCAGGTCCAATCTCAGGAACCTCGGAGATATAGTCCCAATAAAGAGAGGATCTGCATTTCTTGCCATACAACGCTTCAAACGGTGCCATCTCAATACTCTTCTGATAGCTGTTGTTGTACGAAAACTCACAAAGTGGCAATGCATCTTGCCAACTAGTCCTAAAATAAAGCACTACAACTCTTAGCATATCCTCCAGTGTCTGGATAGTGCGCTCTGACTGTCCGTCAGTCTGTGGATGATATGCGGTACTCAGATGTACTTTCGTACCTAGAGCCTGCTGCAAACTCTGCCAAAAGTGCGAAGTAAACCGAGGATCACGGTCTGAAACAATCGACTTCGGCACTCCGTGCAATCTGACCACTTCTCTGACATAAATCTCTGCCATCTGGTTATGTCTGTACGTCATCTTGTATGGAATAAAACATGCAGATTTGGTCAATTTGTCAATGACGACCCAAATCGCATCACAACCTCTGGAGGAACGCGGTAATTGCGTAACAAAATCCATGGAAATGTGATCCCATTTCCATTCAGGAATAGACAAACTCTGTAACAATCCTCCGGGTTTCTTTCTTTCAGCTTTTACCTGTTGGCGATTCAGACATCTGGATACAAACTCTACAATATTAGCTTTCATTTGTTTCCACCAGAACTGTTATTTCAAGTTATTATACATCTTTCTGCCACCAGGATGAATGTTGAATCGACTACAATGTGCCTCTGACAATATCTGTTGTCTCAACTCTGAAACATCTGGCACTACCAATCGATTATTCACATACAGTACATCCTCACGTACCTGATATTCTGATCGATGCCCTGCTCTGACCATCGATATTGAGTCCTGTACATTCTGATCAACTTTCTGAGCCGCTTTAATCTTTAAAATCAGCTCTGGTTCGGCTTGAATAGCACATAACCTCAATGGTCTACCATCTGTCTCAAATACCAATCCAGACAAACAGCAATCTTTTATCAAATTCGAAACACCTATCGTCGATAAGGATAAAAAACATACCTTTCGACTCAGTGCATCAGCTGCTGCATTCGACTTTCCCGGATAATATTTGATTTCACAATCAAAGTATTTCAGTAAATCCAGCCATCTTCGCTGTCTCATATTCAGTTCTGATTGTGAAAACAGATATTTCAAACTTTTGTGATCAGAATAAATTTCAAATTTCTCACCGTAGAGGTAGTGTCGCCATATCTTCAAAGCAAATACAATGGCTGCCAATTCAAGATCATGAATTGGGTAGCGAGTCTCGTGTGGCTTTAGCTGTCTCGAGGCATAAGCAATCACATGCCCTCGTTGCATCAATACACAACCCAAACCTCTGTGAGAAGCGTCACAATAAACAACAAATCCACCAGTACCTGAGGGGATAGTCAGTATCGGTGCACTGGTCAATCTTTTCTTCAATTCCAGAAAACTGGACTCACAGTCTTCTGACCACACAAACGGAGCATTCTTCTGAGTTAACTGAGTAATCGGTTTGGCAATGCTCGAGAAATCTTTAATAAACCGACGGTAATATCCTGCCAAACCCATAAAACTGCGAATCTCTTGCACTGATGTCGGTCTCGACCCCGAAATTACAGCCTCAACCTTGCTGGGATCAACTGATATACCATCTCCGGATATAATATGACCCATAAATACTACTTGTCTCAACCAGAACTCACATTTTGACAGTTTCACATACAATTTCTCAGTTCTAAGAATTTTCAACACAGTTCTCAAATGTTCTGCATGCTCAATCATATTCTTCGAATAAATAAAAATATCATCAAAAAAATGATCACAAAATCATCGAGATATTTCTGGAAGACACGGTTCGTCAACCCCATAAATACAGCCGGTGCATTTGTCAAACCAAACGGCATGACAATAAACTCGTAATGTCCATACCTGGTTCTGAATGCTGTCTTTGAGATATCAGAATCCCTGACTCTCAGCTGATGGTATCCAGATCTCAAATCGATATTGGAATATACAGATGAACCCTGCAACTGATCAAACAAATCATCAATGCGAGGCAAGGGATATTTATTCTTTACCGTTGCTTTGTTCAGTTGCTGGTAGTCGATACAGAGTCTCATAGAACCGTCTTTCTTCCTCACAAATAATACTGGAGCACCCCAAGGAGATACACTCGGTCAGATGTAACCTTTGGCCAGTAAGTCCTCCAACTGTTCTTTCAACTCTTTCAACTCAATCGGTGCCATTCTGTACGGAGCTCTGGAAATCGGAACTGTACCTGGCATCAACTCAATGCTGTAGTCTATCTCTCGAATCGGAGGAAAACCAGGAATCTCATCTGGGAAAACATCAGCAAACTCGCAAACCACTGGCAAATCCGCCAATGATGGATTCGATTTCAGTAAATCAACTGAATAGACAAGGAATCTATCCGCTCCTTTCTGCAATAATCGAGTCATATTCATAGCAGATATCAAAGGAATTCGGGCTCGAGAACCCTTATCGTAAAATTTCCGTTCCTCAGCCATCTCAGGTCTGAATCGTACAATCTTGTGGAAACAATCAATTGTAGCTCTGTACTTGGTCAGTATATCGATACCGATAATACAATCAAAATCAGAAATCCCAAGCACAATACAGTCCAACTCGATCTCATGCCCATCATACTGCAGTATACAAGATTTAACAGACTTCACTGATATCAACCCTGTCCCTAACGGAAAAGAGACAGACACTACCGCAGACAACAACTCAATAGGCAATGCATGACTCAATGCAAATCGCTCTGAAATAAAAGTATGCGAGGCACCAGTATCAAACAATACATATGCAGGGCGACTAGAAATAAAACAGTTACCTGCAACAACGTCATCAAGTGCGTCCTGTGCCTGCTCCTCAGTCAAAGCGAACACCATGGCCTGCTGTGTAGGAGGCTGGCAAACTGTCTGGCTTCCCCCTGGCCTCTGCTGTGACTGAGCTGGTGCTCGCTGAAAGGAGTGGACTGCAGCTGGTCGTCTACCAGTCTGAGCCACTGATCCAGATGACTCTGCTAACTGGGATCCCTGTGCACCTCTCTGGGGACATACTCGGGCAAAATGTCCTTGCTGTCGACATATACGACAAGAGCCAAACACTCCGCGGCACTGCTATGTGGAATGCTTCCTTCCACAAGTGCTGCAATATGGTCCTGTATAACTTTGGCTCTGACCAGTCTGTCTCGAGCCACTGAAACTAGAAGAACTGCTGTCAGACTTCTTAAACTGTCTTCCTCTGTCTTTCAAACAATCCTTCTTTCCACCACTGCTGCTACCACTATCGAATCTGGGAGGGGGTTGCTGTGGTATCGGTGCTGGGGCTACATATGAAGCTCCTCTCTGTCTCATCAGACCAGCTTCTGCTCCCTTTGCTCTGTTCAGGGCATCAGCAAAGTTGTTTGGTCGCTCAGTGTTCACCAATGTAAATATCTCCGGATTTAAGCCATTGATGAACTGATCAGCCACCGCTTCTTCATTCTCGGCCACATGTGGAGCAAATCTCAGTAGTGTAGAGAATTTAGACACATATTCCTCAATGTTCAACTGCCCTTGTCTCAGATTCGCAAACTCAGCACCTTTATCCTTTCTGTATGACACAGGAAAGAATCTCTGATAGAATTCGGTTTTGAAGACATTCCAGGTAATAGGCGTACCTCGTTGCTCCAAGGCCCTCTTGGTCGTAATCCACCAGTTCTTGGCAACATCATGCAACTGGTGTCCTATCAGTTTCACTCTCCGTTCATCAGTGTAGTCCAAAGAGTCAAACAGCATCTCTATGTCCTCTAACCAGCTCTCACAATACACTGAAGTCTCAGTGCCCCTCAGAGTCGGCGGATGAAAAACTGAAATCTCTTCAATAATGTCTCCATCGGAATGGCCGTAACATCCATCGGAGGATTTGAATTACTGCCCTGTTCCGGTACTCTTCTCGGACGCATATCTGATTATCGAAAGGGTTAGCAATCACAATTTACAAATTTGTCTCAGTCCCTTTCTGATCATCTTCCCTCTGATCAAGAATCGGTTCTGATCCATTCCCAATAATACACATTACCATATCAAAATCAGATAATCAGACAAGCATGTATAAAAGCAGGAAGTCATGCTAGCAATCATAAGCAAGGAAAGAAAACTCAGTCTACCCCGTTCACTAGCTTCTATCTCAATCTAAAGTATTTATCGCTCTGATACCACCTGCTGTGGGGACCCGTACGCTAATTCATTTCTTAATCATTCTTGTGAATAATTCAATCAATTAAGATAAATAGGGTCTAAAATTTTTTTTTTTAAAATGCGGAACGTAATGGAATCCTTTTAATAGACATATCAGTATAAAAATACAAATCTTGTACAACGTTCGACAAAGTCAAACTAGGGTTCAACTATTATATATCAAGTGTTGAAACCTATCTACTTCTGAATCCGGATCACCACACTAACTTGTCCTCTCTCTCATACTTTTCTTGACCCTGATCCTGTTCCACCTGTTGTCATGCACACATACAAGCAAGACAACAGCCGGATAACTCCGGTGAGAATATAATCCCAGTATAAACAATGTATACATGCAATGCATAAAGTCATATACAAAAGCATAAACCATGTATCACAAAACATAAATCATAATTTATAACACATTAGTGAATACAGATAAAACTCTTTGACTCGTCATCTCAGACTCGACTCATATCTAATCTAGGGATCCCGGTTCTTGGATATTACAATATACCGAATCTCCGCGATAGGAATCGATCCATTCCTAAGCAACATCGATATAAATCAAATATCCATTGTCTTGGCATATCCAGCATAGACTTGGCATATCCGCCAATGCCTACTCTGACAATGTGCAATGGGCCAATGATCACTCTGTCATAATCTGGCATCTCTGTCAACGACTCTCACTCAATAGCTATCTGCTATTCTCTGCTTTTCTATAAATCAATAGACTAAGCATATTCATTCAAATAATACAACAATATGAAAACAATAACATACAAGTATGTGGTTTAGGGAAACTCAAGTCCAATCTGACTTAAGTCAATCTCCCGGTTAACATTGATTTATACCTTTCTTGTCGTAGTTCTGACGAAGTCGAAGTCCTGAATTCGAAGCTGTCAATATCAATCTGAAATGACGTGTCGAATAGGAACAATATCAATATACAACTCATATCAATACTCATTCTGATCAATACTCAATCTAATTCTGTTTCGACGGCATAACATTATAGTCTTGATATCCCCGCCAACTCAGACAACAATATATATAAATTACAAATCATAACCAATATCCAATATAATCCATAATCTCAGAAATCTGAATAATCTCAATTCCATATCTGAAAAATCATAACAAATGTATAAACAATCTGTTCTTCAATCTGTTCTCGGTTCTACGATGTCTAATATCTCAAGAACATCATATATCAATCCTATACGATTCTGACAGCCTCCTCTCGCGCATGTGCGCGTAAAACACTGCCCGATCATTCTTGTACATGCATTGCTATTCCATTTTCAATTCGATGCCTTTTAAATCAGCTCTCGACTTGATCCGACTATAATCACATCAATTTATCGATAATTAATCTCAAATTACTGTAATAAAATTTCAGGCATTACAAATTTCATGAATTATCGATAATCACAAGATGATTTACGATAATACGGTTCACGGTCCTTACATTTCTTCCCCATTTAAAAGATTTCTTCCTCGAAATCTCAAGTGTCCATATCTACATAACATTGAAAAACATAAAATATGTCACCAGTTATAGTACATATCAAAATTAAAATCATAAAAGGGATCATTATACATTGAATACAATGGAGCGGATGGAATCGAATCAAATAAATGTGGATATGATTCTCGCATCTTGTTTTCTAATTCCCTTGTTGACTCTTCTACAATATGTCATGTCCATCGTACTCGAACTAGTGGAATCACTTTATTACGCAAAATCTTCTCTTTCCGATCCATAATGCAAATAGGTTTCTCAACATAGGAAAGGGAAGGATCAAGTTCAACCTCATCAGGTTGAAGCACTTGCGATGCATCTGATTCATACTTTCTCAACATAGAAACATAAAATATATCGTAAATGGCATATAAAGTTGGTGGCAATGCTAGCCGATAAGCAAGATCCCCAACTCGATCAAGGATCTCGTATGGACCAACATATCGAGAAGATAATTTTCCTCGCATGCCAAATCGAACTGTGCCTGTAAAGGGAGATATTTTCAAAAACACTTTATCATCTTTCTGGAATTCTAAGGGTCGTCTTTGTTTATTCGCATAACTCGTTTGACGATCCTGGGTAGCTTTCATTCGCTGTCGAATCAACTGAACCTTATCATTCATTCCATGTATCATTTTAGGTCCATTCAGTTGTCTCTCACCGATTTCATCCCAGAATAACGGTGACCTACATCGTCTCCCATATAAAGCTTTAAATGGTGCCATAACAATACTCTTTTGTAAGCTATTATTATATGAAAATTCCTTCAATGGTAAGGCATCTTGCCATCCGACGTCAAATCCATCACAATAGCACGTAACATATCTTCTAAAGTTTGAATTGTACGCTCAGTTTGGCCATCAGTTTTCGGATGATAAGCAGTACTTATAGCCAAACGCGTACCCATAGATTCTTGGAAACTTCCCAGAATTTAGAATTAAACCTGGGATCACGATCTGATACAATCGAGACTGGCACACCGTGCAGTCTCACAATATTCTCGATGTATAAATGGGTCATTCTCTTATAAGGATAAGTCCGCTCAGATGGAATAAAATGCGCAGATTTCAAAAGCTGATCAATAATAACCCAAATAGCATCACAGCCCTTAGGCGAACGAGGCAAATGAGTTACAAAATCCATAGCAATATGTTCCCAATTCAATTTCTGGATTTCAAGACTATGGAGTAATCTTCCGGGTTTCATTCTCTTGGCTTTCACTTGCTGGCAGATAAGACATGTCGAAATAACTTCAACAATGTCCTTCTTCATACGTCTCCACCAGAATTGAGGTCTCAATGTCAAATATATTTTTCGGCCTCCAGGTTGAATACTGTATTGGCTACAATGTACTTCACGAAGAAGGGCAGATTTTAATTCAGCATTATCAGAAACTACCAGCCGACCATTCAGTCTTAAAGAACCATCAGAAGAAATTTGGAATCCAGACTGATGTCCTGCAGATACAAGTTCTTTCGACTTTTGAATCAGAGTATCGCTTCGTTGGGCTTTTCGTATTTTAAATATCAAGTTAGGCTCAATTTGCAATGTTGAGACAGTGATAGAATTCCAATTTGAGTGAAAAGTCCAGCCAGAAGTACATATATCCTCATGTACTTTGGCGACACTAACAGAAGCTAAAACGGAGTCATGTACTTTACGACTAAGGGCATCCGCCGTAACATTCACCGATTCCGGATGATATTGAATCTCACAATCAAAGTCTTTCAGGAGATCCATCCACCTACGTTGCCTCATATTCAAATCAGATTGAGAAAATAGTTATTTCATACTCTTATAGTCCGAATAGATAACAAACTTTTCTCCGTACAAATAATGGCGCCAAATCTTCAACGCAAATACAATAGGGTAACGAGTTTCATGAGATTTTAATTGACGAGACACATAAGCAACCACCTTGCCATGTTGCATCAAAACACAGCCCAAATCTTTACCAGATACATATGTACACACTACAAATCCTCCGGTACCTGAGGGAATAGTAAGCACAGGTGCTGTGGTCAGTCTCGTCTTCAATTAAAGAAAACTAGCTTCACATTCATCTGATTAAATGGATCACTGTTTCTTCTGTGTCAGTTGAGTAATAGGTTTAGCTATTTTCGAAAACCCTTCAATAAAACGACGATAATAACCAGCTAAACCCATGAAGCTACGGATCTCAGGAACATTTGTAGGTCTCGGCCAATTCAATACGGCTTCAACCTTAACAAGATCAACAGATATGCCATGTCTCTAAATGACGTGGCCAAAAAATAACACTTTGTCCATCCTGAATTCACATTTGGACAACTTAGCATATAAATGACCATTACACAGAGTTTGAAGTACTAGTTTCAAATGTTCAGCATGTTCCTTTTTCGATTTTGAATAGACAAGAATATCATCAATAAAAACAATAACGAATCGGTCAAAAAAATCTCAAAAGACACGATTCATTAAATCCATAAATACAGCAGGAGCATTCGTGAGACCGAAATGCATAACCAAGAACTCATAGTGGCCATACCTAGTACGAAAAGCAATTTTAGGCACATCTTCTTCTCGAACTCGTATTTGATGATACGCAAAACGAAGATCAATCTTAGAGTATACAGAGGTACCCTAAAGCTGATTAAATAAATCATCAAATACGAGGAAGTGGATAATTATTTTTCACAGTAGCCCGATTCAATTGCCTATAATCGATACACATTCGCATAGTACCATCTTTCTTTCGAACAAATAAAACTGGAGCTCCACAAGGCCATACACTCGGTCGAATATATCCCTTATCGAGAAGATCCTGTAATTGTTCTTTCAATTCTTTCAATTCAAGAGGTGCCATGCGATAAGGAGATTTAGATTTAGGCGCAGTCCCCGACATAAGACCAATGCTAAATTCAACTTCTCGATGATGAGGAAAATCAGGAATCTCATCGAGAAATACATCCGGGAACTCTTTCGCAACAGGAATATCAGATAAAGAAGGCTCCTTCTTCGAGACATCAATAGTGTAGATAAGATAACCCTCATCCCCGCTATCCAAAAGTCGAGAAATTTCCAAAGAGGATAGCAAAGGAATTTTGGTTTGAGAACCCTTGCCATAAAAATTCCATTTTGGTCCATCAACAGGTCGAAATCGAACCACTCCATGAAAACAATCGACAATAGCTCGATTGGTTGTCAGGATATACATGCCAATAATACAATCAAAGTCGTGCATTGGGAGGACAATCAGATTCAGAAATATCACATTATCCTCATATATCAATACACAATTATGCACAACTTGCTCAGAAAGAATAATCTTTCCTGCTGGCGTGGCTATCGACAAAGTATCATACAATGGAGCCCATATAATATCATGGTATGCAACAAATGCATGAGATATGAATGAGTGGGATGCTTCTGTATCAAATAAAATACGTGCAGGATAATCACAAAGCATGCAAATACCTGCAATCACACCACCAGGAGCTTCTTTTGCCTGATCCTCTGTCATGGCATACAATCTGACTTGAGGAGGACCTTGGGCAGTCTTACCACCAGGTCCTCGATATCGTGGAACATTTGACTGCAGAAAAGAGAGAACAGGGACAGCAGGTCTTATCATATTGGGGCCACATCTAAATCTTGGCTGGGGTTGAGAAGAAGTCGTACCCCTATTCGGACATACACGAGAGAAATGACCTTTCTGTCCACACTGATAAAAAGTACCAAACATACCTCGACACTGCTCGATAGTATGTTTGCCTCCAGACTGGCTACAATAAGGAGCAATCACGGGACTCCCTCTCTGAGATCCACTAGAACTCGAAGAAGATGAAGAAGCAGAACCAGTCTTCTTGAATTTCTTACCTCTTGGATGCAAAGAAGGCTGCTGAGCTGACACTGGAGGTGAAGGGGCGTAATAAGGACCTCCTCGCCTTAGTCCAGCCTCGGCTGCCTTTGCTCGTTCAACTGCCTCTGCGTAGCTTGTGGGCAAACCTGAAATGAAAAAAGTATATATAGCAGGATGAAATCCATTCAAAAACCTATTATATTTTGCTTTTGCATTTGCCGCTACGTGAGGTGCATATTTCAACAGTGTAGAAAATTTCGAAGCATATTCTGCAACAGTCATTGTTCCCTAATGCAGACTATTGAATTCATTCTCTTGGGCAGTATAATAAAAAGGAGGAGAGTACTGCTCAAGAAATTGGGCTTGAAGACATCCCATGTGACTTCAATCTCGGCCTCTTTCAATCCAATCTCAGCGGCTTCCCACCAAGATTTTACTCGGTCCTTCAATTGATAGAGAGCAAGTTTCAATCGCATAGCCTTAGAATATTCAACAATATTAAATAAATGCCCAATATCCTTCAACCAGGCCTCAGCTCTTTCTGCACTCTCAGTGCCAAAGAACATCGGTGGTTTCAAGTCTTGGAATCGAGCCATCACCATATCCATGGAAATTCCTTCGAATTGTCCAACCATTCTCTCAGTACTACTACTCGCAGTTTCATTTGTGGGATCTGTTAGAGTTGGTGTCCGTCGAGCCGAGTGTTCACAACGAAACTCTATGTATAAAAAATTTTTGTTTTAATAATATTTGAAATTATTGTTTTGGCACATCTTTATCATATGACCAAAGGGACCGTACCGTACGCTAATCATAATTGAATGGTTCTTGCAGGCACTATCATTTGATACCTGGGGAATCATGTAAGTGATGCTGCTAGGCGTTTAACATGATTGGTTGGGTACTATCAGACTTGAGTTATGACGTTCTTATTATCAAGGAGTTGATAAGTAAGAATGAAGCAATTGGGGTATGCTCATATAAGGACACGTGTAGTCCAGAATCACATGGAGATGTGAACCTACGGCTAGTTGTATCAATGAACCATTGAGGGCCACACAAGTGCTAACTTTCTAGATCCCGTTGAGAAGTAAAATAGTTCAATGTGTTGAACGGCTTATAAAGGATTTTATAAGCGTAAACAAAATAGAAGTATGAATTCGATAAGGAGAATGTAACTTTTAATTTATGCAAGTGTTCCTAAATTAAAAGTTGGCCAATTAAATAGTGTATTTGAAAATTGTGATTTTCTTAAACATTATTATGGGCTAAATTAAATTAATTCAAGTGTTGAATTAATTAAACACTAGTGGGCCTAGTAGAGTCCAAATAATTAAATTAATTCTAGTGTTGAATTAATTAAATTACATTGGGCCATAAAGAGCCCAATTAGAAATAATTATTTAACTATTGGGCTTTAGTAGATTCAAGTAAAGTTTAAATGGTCTCAAATGTGTTTGAGATATTTAAATTCAAAGTCCATGGGCTTTGTAATTGTTACAAGCCCAAATAGAATTGCATGCTTGGGAGGAGAAGGGTTGGAGGCAACTTTTGAGTTAATGGCATGACATGCACATGCAACTTTTTACTTTTTGCTTTTTCATACACCAAGAAAAACACTCCTCCCTCTCTCCTCCAAGGCTTTGGCCGAAATTTGGAAGACAATTCCCTTCGTTTTTGCTTCTTCAATTGTTGAAGATCGCATACTCTTCTCAATGAAAATGCATTAATTTTTCTGTTGCAAAATTAGAGTGGTTCTTCCTTGTTGGTAGTGGGCTTAATTTTTGAGCAAGGTGTGCTCAAGGAAAGTTTGTAGATTTGTCTACCTTTGAAGAGCTAAGTTATTCATCATCTTAGTTGGAGCCATCATCAATCCATTGTGATTGATAGGTATTTTTCTAAAACACCCGATGTATGACATTTGTGTGCTTTATTGTATTTGATACACATCATTTGTGCGTACTCAAGTGTACACAAGACTCAATTGAGCATTCCCAACAATGCTCTGATACCATACTGTGTGGGGCCTTAACTCCTAATCGTGATTACAATGCAATTTGATTAGGGTTAATTAATTACTGCGGAAAACGAGTTTAAATTTACTTTACAATTAGCCCAAAATATATTATTTGAATGCTCAAAATAGTATTTCATCTCACATCATAAAATACTAAAAATGGTATTTAATCTCACATCATGAAATATGACAATACATAAACAAAACCAACTACAAACAAACAACTCATATCTTCGGGACATGCCCCGGTATATAGATACATATATACATTGGGATCGACAATGACACCTCAAATATCAACTGTGACTCCCTCCAAAAGCACCCTCTCCGGTCTTCTGATATCCTGGAGTACCTGTCATTGTCCACATACAAAGACAACAACAGCCCCCTCTGGGGCGAGCAAAGCTCAGTCTGAAACAACCGCAATATATACCACATATATCTAAACAATGATATATGATATGTAATGCATGTATGTCGTGGAGGTATCAAGCCAAATGCCCATCAACTGTGAATATCTCATAATCAATCGAATCGCTATCAAATCAGTGCTCGAGCTAGCTCACCGACCTCAATCAGGGATATTCGTATGATAGCGTCGACAAAGCGCCATCAAATCACAAATCTCAATCAATCATCGGGGCCACTAATGACTATGCTTTAAGGGCCACATAATTCCAAACATAGCATCGCGTTCACAAACCTCATAATCAAATCCAATCATATAAAGGTATCCAAGGATCATAACTCAACGTGTATGTCATGTATGCCACATCAACGCAACAAATAAGGCATTTTGACACATATTCTCAGTCAAATCAATTAAACATATATTATATGATATAGATACATGCCGTATGTTACTCGGTCGCAACATACCTCAAATCTTCGTTCCAGTATATGTAGCTTGAAGATATCCGTATAATAATCTATCTACATCAATAACATATTCATTTTAATTAATAACATCATTCAAAATCAACAATATATGTTTCAAATATCTTTTAAAACTTTGAAAATTCATATCAACTCGAAATCATGACATAATTCAATTCCCACTTCAAAACATAGTTTCTTGTCGGTTATTCTATCACATACATCGATCTCGACTTCAAATACATGTTATTCCAGCACTTCGAGAAGTAAAGGTGCTGAAACTAGAAGAAACTAACCTCAAAAGAAAGCTCTCAACAAGATGATTCCAAATATATCTTTTGTTTCGTGCTTAGATAACGTTTCAAGGTAGATTCGAACTATAGAAATCAAATTTTCTCTTTTTTCTTTCTCGAAGTTACTGAAATGAGTGAAGAAAACGTATGGCAGCTCGTTCTTATTACCCCACCGTTCTCGCGCTTGGGCGGTAACATCTTGCGCCCGAGCGCGAGACGTTCTATCCCCCAAGTGTCATTTACACCGCGCTCGGTCGGTAACATCTCGCGTCCGAGTGCGAGACATTCTGTCCCCCAATAATTGTTTTTAATTATTTAAATTAAGGGTGAAGCTTTTTATGATTTTTTGAAAATATCGTGTTTTGAGGTGATTTTATACGTCGAGACGTAAATTTTATCGATGTTGGTTTTTCAACAAAAATACGAACTTATGGGCAATCTGACTAATAAATTCACAAACTTATTTAAAAAAAATTATTTTTAATATTTTAACTAAACACTAATGAGCTTAATTAACTTGTTAATATGCCAAGGCTTTTGTTAGTGTGTTAATTAATTTATAAAGTGCAAAACCTCACAATTCACCACACAAAACCACACCCCTTCACAAATTCAGAACTCTTTCACCCCATCAAACACACGGCACACACATCATAATTGGAGGAAAAGCATCAGGGTTCTTCAAGGAGAAATCAAGCCAAGGTTGTCGCCATCGTTCTTCTATTTGTCAACGTAAAAATATCGTGCGTTTATCACGCAAAGACACGCCATAATTCTCCTTTTACACATCCATCACACCATAGTATTTTTTTAAATATGTTTTGCATGAAAAACAAGTTGCATCATGTTATATTTTCGGAATTGCATCATAGGTGATTTTTAACGCTTGTGTTTTCAGCCAAAAAACTTGTTTAATATGTGTTAAAGGGGCTTCCATGGCTAGGGTATTGATCAAGGACGTTTTTCACAAGTTTTAGGGTCCTAATAACACACCCAAACACACTGCATCATGATAGAAAACAAACTGTTGCCATCTTTCTGTTATGGAAGAGTTGGGTTCGGTTTTATGGGGTGTGTGGCTGGGCTTGGGTTTGGTTGGGGCCAGGGCTTGGCTATGGTCAGTGAGGGGTCAGGAGGAGAGTCCTAGCCATGCTAGGACTCGAAAACCATGGGCTGGGAGGAGTCCTTGCCAACAAGGACTCCACCCGAGATCAAGTAAGGTACAGCGCAGGTTGTGCCGGTGCAGGGAGAAGGGTGCTCAGCCAGGGGGGTTAGGGCTGGGCTAGGGCAAGTCATTAGGGCTCTAGGAGGGTGCTTAAGGTCCTGCGCAGGGTCTGTGGCGGCTAGGTTGGCTGCTGGATCAAGAAAACGTGAGGGAACCATGGACAACATATTAGCGCGAGGCTGCTGCCACTGGTTCGGTGGTTTGCTGCTCACGACCAGGGGCTTGTGTTTGTGTGGGCTGGGTCTGGGCATGGTCTAGGGAAGTTTATGGACAGGTGGGCTTGGTGGTGGCTTGGCTGGGAGAGTCCTAATTGGGTTAGGAGTCCTAGATTTGCAAGAGTCATACACACACAACAGCGCACAGAATTGGTGCTTCAGTCCAGGCGAGTTTGAGCAACTTGGGGGATGGTTTTATGGGCTGGGCTTGCTTAGTAGGGTCCCTAGGTGTTTTGGCTAGGTTTTGACTCAAGGTGGCTTGGGCGTGGCTCGAGTAACTTAGTAGATGGCTCGGTGTGTTCGATAAGATGTCAATTTCGAATTTAATTAGACTAAAATGGAATCCATGGGTCCATGGGGGTGGCTTATGAATTGGAAGGGTAGAATAAATCTAAAAAATGTTATGTTAAAATTTTGGGATCAAAATAACGAGTTTTGGATTTATTCGTGATTTAATCGCCGCATGAAACGCTAATTAACGAGTTAATTGAAACACCTAGTCTTAAGTGGAATAAAATTATGATAAATTAAGTTTAAGCTTAAATAATTATTATAAGTCTAAGTTTTTAATTTGGGAATTTTATATTAAGTTTTGGTTTAATTCGGCATTAAAACGCATTAATACGTTATGTTTAAAGATTAATTTAAAAGTCATCGATTTAAACTAAATAAAAATATGAAAAAATTCATGTAGGCTTAAATAATTATTTGAGACATGTTAGAGTCAAATAAATTAAAAAAATGTCAAAAACAGGAAATTTTATGTCCAGGGGTAAAACGGTCATTTTACACCTAAAAATTAGTAAACGTCATGGCAGTGCTCTAAATATTGTTTTTATGATATTATGATTATTTTTAAATGTTTATGAAATGTTAATAACTAAATTATGGTTTTTAAATGTCTATTTGATTTTTTATGATTTAAGCAAAACATTTAAAAGACATGTTGCATGCTTAGTTTCAAAAACAAAATTATATGCTATGCATGATTTTTATAAAGTAATGAGAATGTAAACGTTGAAGGAAGTGAAGTAAATGTGACTAATTCGATAATGTTGGAGATATGAGGTAACGGTATGAGGTAACAGTAAGAAAGGATATGAGGTAACGGTAAGAAAGGGAATATCGTGAGGGGAAAAGGCCCCAGAGGGAGCACATTTATGGGAAAAGGCCTCAGAGGGAGCCCCGACGATCGTATTCTATTCAAAAGAGGATAGGCCAGGGCCCAGTTGATCGGTGAGAGTGTTGCTGATGTCCCCCGCCGCCCAGTACTGTGGTTTCATGCAGATGGATCCATCGACTTTTTGAGGTTTGAGGGAAGTCACAATTAACGATTCGAATTCAACAAAGGAAAATGAAAAGGAAAAAGGAAAAGGAAAAAATGTTATGATCAGGATAAAAGGTTTTATGTTATGTTTTGAGGAAAAGGAAATGAGTAAGGTTTAAGTTATGCATGTCATGAAAATGTTTATGAAAATGTTTACGAAAATGTTCATGTTTAAAGTTTATGCATGTTCATGAAATGTTATTTTAAGTACAAGTATTTTTCACTGTTGCATGTGATTTTATACGTATTACTTGTTATAAAGATTATGGTGTGTTGAGTCTTTAGACTCACTAGGTGTGATGGATGCAGGTAATGGTGTTAATATTACTGGAGGTCTTGATGGTTGATTTTGCTGGACTGAAGGTGCACACAACCCGAGAACCAGCGCTTCTACTTTTCCGCATTTACGATTTATGATTCATGATTTACGTTAAAAGATTTTAAGAATATTTATTTATGTTTTTGAGAGGTTTAATATGTGCAATATTTTTCAAACTTATTGTTTTTTTGGTTTAGTAAAATAGTTGACGATTTCATTTTATGACTATTGCACTTGATTTTTAAATGCTAGTTGGTTGATGTTTTATTTTCAGGGGTAAAATATTTTATAAAAATATTTTCATGTGGGAAATGTATATGGCCGAAAATCTAGTGTTTTAAAAAAAAAAATTCTAGTACTTATAAGCAATAAAAAAGGCAGACGTTTTATTTACGATAATACGGTACACGGTCCTTACACAAGGTATTTCACACTATATACTACGCGAGTAAGACTTTAGATGAAACACAATTAAATTATGGAACAACTAAAAAATAATTACTTGAAATAGTATTTGCACTTGATAAATTCCATTCATATCTTGTTTTGTCGAAAGTCATTGTGTTTACTGACCACTCTGCACTGAAATATTTGCTTGCTAAGAAAGAGGCCAAACAACGATTGCTTAGATGGATTTTACTTCTTCAAGAGTTTGACTTCGAAATAAAAGATAAAAAAACGTGTAGAAAATGTGGTAGCTGATCATATATCTGGACTTGAACATGTTAGTAACGAATGTGCAAATGATGAGATAGATGATTGGTTTCCTGATGAACAGTTGTTATTGATGCAAAATTGTCCATGGAATGCAGATTACGCAAATTTTCTTGTTACAGGCTTCATCAAAGAAAGAAATTCTTCTCGGACTTGAAATATTATTTTTGGGAGGAACCTTTCTTGTTCAAAATGTGTGCAGATGCCATGATAAGGAGATATGTAGAGGAAGATATGGGATCGATTCTTAGCCACTGTCATGACCGCAAGGTAGGTGGTCATTCTGGACCCACACGAACGGCATCCAAGGTACTCGAATGTGGCTATTATTTGCCAACTTTATTTAAGGATGAACGTTCATTTGTCCTCTCTTGTGTTAGATGCCAGCACACATGTAATATTTCTAATCGCCATGAGATGCCTTTAACGAATATTATCGAGTGTGAAGTTTTTGATGTTTGGGGGATAAAATTCATGAGACCGTTTCCAACCTCTTTCACGAAAAAATATTCCACGAATGACGCTCAAGTGGTGCTGAAAATTGTTGCGACTTTGATTGTTGCACTTCCAAGAGCAGGTTACCTACAAGTAGTATAATTCGGTGAGTCCAAATAACGTATCCACAAGGAAGCTAAGGTAATTACGAGTCCACTACAATGTCCATTTGTTTTGTTTTGTTTTTCTTTTAATTGTATTAATCTTTAATTGATAATTTTAATTGTTCAAATTTTAATTTAAGTAGTTGAGATTAGAGGATCCACTCTTGGTATTTTAATAAAGTTAACATTAATGAACATTATTGAAATCCACTTATTAAAATGGTTTCAATATATTAAATAATCATATTTATATTATGTTATATAATATTAACTTATAAGTATATAATATATATCAAAACTTATAAATGTTGTCAATTATTTATTGTGCTATATATATATATTTGTAAACACTAAATCAAGGTTCTCACTTTAAATGATTGATAAAACCAAACAAAAATTTAAATGGTACCAAGAATTTAGTGTAACATATAGCAACAATAAATCAAAACTCCCACTTATAAGTAGGGTATAAAAATGTTTAAAAAATAAATATAACATAAACAATAAATAATGATTAAATAATATAAAACATAGATTCTTATCTTTGAATAACCTTATTAACATGCCAAGAGCTTCACCTTTTCATCTCAACTTTAGGAAGTTAGCTATTCATTATTCAAAGTGTAAAACTTTGAATATGAAACTAACAGGCTAATTATATTTAAATGAAGAAATAAAGAAAAAATATAGAGAGAAATATTATGAACTCAAAGGTTTGTTTATAGAATGAGGGATATCTCAATTCGTTATAATGCACCTGTGGGGACCCGGACGCTAATTCATTTACTTAATCGTTAGTAATATCACATACACAATTAAGTAATGTGGGACATAAATATATTTTTTTTTGTTTAATTGCGGAATGTAGTGAAATAAAACATATATACATCTCAGTATATAAAAGTACAAGTTCTGTACCAAATACATTTATTCAACTTAGGTTTAAACATCTAATATCCAGTGTCCAACCCTATCTCTAAGCCAAGTCCGGAGCCTCCACGCTATCTAGTCCAGTCTCGTTCTCTTCTTGACCCTAATCCTGTCCCACCTGTTGTCATGCACACATACAAACAAGACAACAACCGGATAACTCCGGTGAGAATTATATTCTCAGTATAAACCATGTATACATGCCATCATATAATCAATGTAACAACATATAAAAGATATTCATAACATGCATCCTAATCAAAACATGAATAAAGTATTCATCGCATGTATCATAATCCGAAACATGAATCAATATCAACAAAAAGTCATATTATAAACATGCACCAAAATCAGGAACATAACTCCATGTACCATATTCAGGATTCAGAAATCAATATTAATCAATGAATCACTTTCCGTGATTCTCTGACTCCGACTCGACTCAGTCCTAATCTAGGGATCCCGACCTGAATAAGAACATACACCCACCTACACTCCCGTTCGGGGTGGTGGTATGTTCTTATTCACAGACTTTGGCTCTTTCCATATCGAATACCAGTAATAGAAGAAACTCCAATTCTATCCACTTCGATATAGCCAAACGTCCGGCAGATGTTGGTATTTCATATCGAACCTCAGTAATAGAAGAAACTCCAATTCTATCCACTTCGATATAACCAAACATTCGGTGTCTTGACCTATCCGGCACAGACTGTAGCACTATCGCCATATTCCTATCATGTGACAATGTGCAATGTGCCCGTGGCGATCCACCACTATCAGGCACTTCTGTCACAAGATGACTCGTCTAATACTCGTCTAAAATCAATAGAACAAGCATATCATATCATTAATTGCACATATCAATGCAATAAAATAAAGTATGTGATTTAGGGAAACTCAAGTCAAACCTCACTCGAGTTGTGCAATCCCAACTCAACATTAATTTATACTTTTATCTTCTCCGTTTGACGAAGATGAAGTCTCGAATTCAACTCTGTCCATACCCAATCTGGCAATGACAATATCGAATAGAGACAATATCAGTCTATAACTCAGTTCAAAACCTGTTCTTATCAATACTCAAATCAAAACACAATCTGATCAATGTCAATAGACATACGGTACCACAATACAATCTCAATAAATACTGAATCTGATCACATGTCAATCTGCTGATGTTTCGACGGCATAATAATACAATCTCAATAACCCCGTCAATCTCAACATCACAGATATAATCCCAGACTCATAATCGATAGCGGTATAACTCAGAATCTCAACGATAATACAAATCTGATATCGAATCTCAATCAAATTAACTCCAAAAATCATAACAATTACATAAACAGTCTGTTCTTTAATCTGACTTCAAATATACGATGTCTACTGTATCAAAAACACCATATATGATTCATATTTGATTCTGACAATATCATAATTTGAAATCATGTCTAAACGTAACAAAACTTACGTCCTGTTGTAGCCTGCGCCGATAGGAACACAGTACTGAAGTCGGATTGTAATTCGGACGGACGGATCATTCGTAGATCACAATCTAAATATGAAAAGGCGGAAGGATTTTCACAAAGTTCTCTCGACTTCCTTTCTATTGAAACTGAAGAAATGTACGCTTGTTATATATATATATATNATGTCTCGGCAAGAATCTTCTCGACAGCTCGGGCATATGCGCGCCCCATCCTCGCGCATATGCGCGAGACCTACTGTCTCGTGCACACACACACTGGCGCATATGCGCGCTTCCATCCGGCGCATATGCGCCCAGCTCTCTGGACAAGCTGCTGGACGCCTCGCGCATATGCGCGCCCTTACTCCGCGCATATGCGCGGGGTCTTCTGCCCGATTCGCGCATGCTCGCGCATCCTGTCACGCATGTGCGCAGATGGCGTCTCCCTCGCACGTATTTCACGTCTTTTTCTCATCTAATCATTTCTATCTATAAGCATGTCAATTATCACCAAATCATTTCAGCTTAATCTCAGATTACGGTATTAAAATCTTGGGCATTACAGCACCCCTATTTATAGCCAAATTTGGAGAGACAACCACAAATAAAAGATTATTTTTTTACACATAAGTATTCACTGGTGTTCCAAGAAATTATATTTTAATACACATCACTTTTGTAAATCTTCCCATCCGAATATTTTCTTTTCAACATAAAATAAAACATGTAGATACTTGAGTTGTTTGAATTGTGGTATTTTTTTTAACCATTTGACCAAGTAATTTGAGAGATATGGTCAAAATGTAGAGCATGGTAAAACTGTCACTCCTTCGTTAACTTTATTTGTTGCTAAATTTGATCTCAATTATGAGAAGATTTTTATCTCATGCATGTCACCAATATTGTAGATATTATTATCAACTTTCTACAGGTCCAAAAATCATCTTAATTTCATTTGCAACGCCAAAGTTATTCTTGTTTTATCGAACTTGTAAAAATAGTAAAAACTTATAATTACGCAACAACTTATATATTATAGAATTTATTATAAAACATATAATATTTAAACATTTAATAAAACAAAAACTATAAATTTATATTATAAAACATTTAATTAATATACAATTTTTTATCTTTATCACACTCGCCAACCAGCTTATTTCTAGTCCCTAGCAATTTAAGCGTTAATAGCAGCACCAAACATATTGATTAATTTAAATAGAAATGTAATCGGAACTATCCAAGTGTTTCAATTAGATTTGAAAATTTTCAAATTTATATCGAGATCATCATAATTATAATTTATGAAATAATCTAAGATGATCAATTCAAAGCTTATTTTCAGGTAATTAAATGTACATGACCTTCAGAAATTCCTAGTAAGAATCTCAACTCCATATCCTCACAGGTTAATAAATGTTTCAATTATGGGAACGATTTCTTAGTAATTTTTGCAAAAATATCATACATTACTTTTCTTATTTGCAAAAGTATCATACATTAGTAATTTTTTGACTCAATGGATTTCCTATCTTTTGATTAATCTGTCTCGTTTGCCTGTCTGCATTCTATAAACCATTTTCTATATATATATAT